>NW_006281978.1:236864-265293 GCF_000327345.1 Myotis davidii | reverse complement strand
TCTTTCTCTCTCTCTCTCTCTCTCCTCTCTCTCAACTGATCTGATAACCAAGAGGGCTGTGAAGTGACTAATGGACTGTGTAAAGGAATGGTTTACGTCCCAGGCGGGACAGAACAGAGGATGTGTGATTTTATCATGTTACTGAGAATGGTGCACAATTCTTCTGAATTGTTTACTTCTGGAATTTTCCATTTAACATTTTCAGAAACTTTGCAAAGTGAAACTACTTATGGCGGACTACTGTACATTTAAAATAATTTTTAAAATCTTCATCCAAGGGTATGCTTTTATTGATTTTTAGAGAGAGAAAAGGGGAGAGAGAAAGAGAGAGAGAAACATTGACCGGTTGCTTCCCATATGCATCTCCACTAGGGAACAAACACACAACCTTGGTATGTGCTTTGACTGGGAACCGAAACTGCACTTTTTGACAACTGAAGCAATGAGCTTGGATTCTCTTCACTTATCTCCTACTGTTCTTCGCGGCTCAGGGTCTGCTGTCTTGCACAGTGGGAAGGCATTATTAAGTTAGCTAGCTGGGCACTTAATGGAACGCTCATTTCTCTTTGACTGTTATTTGTCCTAAGTCTTACATAGGAGGGCCTGTAGAACCTCGTGCTTCTCAGAATATTTGTTAAAATTTCAAGAGAAGCCCTGGCCGGTTTGGCTCAGTGGATAGAGCGTCGGCCTGTGGACTCAAGGGTCCCGGGTTTGATTCCGGTCAGGGGCATGTGCCTTGGTTGTGGGCACATCCCCAGTGGGGAGTGTGCAGGAGGCAGCTGATCGATGTTTCTAACTCTCTATCCCTCTCCCTTTCTCTCTGTAAAAAAAAATCAATAAAATATATTAAAAAAAATTTCAAGGGAAAAAAATAGGAACTTTTAGAAATGTACAATCTGATAGAAGAAAATAAATTTATTTTGAAAGTGTAGGACAAATTATGTTTATATTGTTCTCTTTTATATCGATACCATTTTAGACTTAAAAAAGCTTTCTCAGTACTTCAAAGAGATCTTTACAATTACATTATGTAAACAAAGATGTAACCTGCTGCAATTCAAGCTCTTTATTCCTTATTGACTTCATCTAGCTGTCAATGGACATTTACCTTTGAATTAAGTCAGTAAAGAAACAAGTTCTTTTTACATTTTACTCGTGAGATTTGCTCTAAGTATATTATATTTACTGATTATTCTATTTGCTGAGTTACACTGAAAATCTTTAAAATATTTTTCTGATTGACATTAACCCAGAGATTCCCAGAAAGTTTAGAAGTCCCACTTAAAAATCACTATATATATATATATGTTTAAAAATATATTTTTATTGATTTCAGAGAGGAAAGGAAAAGGAGGGAAAGATAGAAACATCAGTGATGAGAGAGAATCATTGATCTGCTGCCTCCTGCATGCCCCACACTGGGGATCAAGGCTGCAACCTGGGCAAGTGCCCTGACAGGGAATCGAACTGTGACCTCCTGGTTCATAGGTCGATGCTCAACCACTGAGCCATGCCGGCCAGGCTAGAAGGCCCTCTTAATTGGAGCAATTAATTCATCTTGTGCCTCATGTTTAACAGCATGGTATAGTGGAAATAATGGCTGGGGTTTGAGCCTTACTCAGGTCTATTATTTACTAACTGTTTAACCTTGGGCAAGTTATTTAACATCTTTGTACTCCATCCTCTTAATTTCTCTTCATTTATAAAATAAGGGTACTGACTGTCTCTCAAAATCATTGAGAAGTATATGTGAAATGTGGAGTGTCCAGCATAGTGCCTAGTGTCCTCTCCCATACTCCATTCATATTCTTTAGTGTCAGCACTGCCTTAACAACCCCCAGGGGATTTCATGTCCAGGGAAATGAAAAGTGGCTTCTCTTCCCCCAAAGGTTGGGGACCTTCAGATGGAATCAACCCTGGAGATATTTACATAACATTTATTTTTTGCATTAACGCCAAAGAAACCTTTTGACTGGGATCCTAGTACAAATAACTCAACAAGAATGTATACAGTTAGGGAGAAGCAGACTTACACTACCAGTACTAAATGCTCACTAAATGAGTGTTTAGTTTCCTGCAATCTGTGGGGTCACAGACTCATGCCATTGAAATATAACTAAAGCACAATGAAAATAGTAATGCAATGTTGTTGTTAAAGTTCATTTATGTATTGATTTGTTATTTATTTCTCTAGACATGTATTATGGAATTTCTAGGCTACAGCTCATTTTTTGTTGTTGCTATTGCTTAAAATAAAAGGAAAATAGAGGTTTCGTAGAGGCAGGGAGTAGGGAGCAACTGCTAATGGGTATCAGGTTTCTTTTAGAGGTGATGAAAATATTCTGGAATTATATAGTGGTGATAGTTGCACAACTTTGTGAATACACAAAAGACCACTAAATCATACATTTTAAATGGGTAAATTTTTGGTATGTGAATTATCCATTTAAAAAATTAATACAAGGCAAATAATTTCAATTGTGTGGCCAATATAAAATAGGACCAATATAAAAACAAGAGTGTTATTACTGAAATATATACAGTAACATAATTGTGAGGAATTCTATCAACTTCTATATATCTGAACATGAACTGTTTTCTTTTGGGATACATTGCATATTATTTACAATAAAAAGTCTGCTTTTAGGTATAGATTTTTACGAATCTATATTGAAAACCATGAATGCAAATAAGTGTAGGATAAACTTCTAAAAACTCAAGCAGTCTCAGAATTCCCAGTTATAAGTTTCTTATTTTTCATTTCCTTGGAATAAAGACCCCAGAATCCTTCTAGAACACTATCCCCAAACTTCCTGTCATTTTGTTCTCTCTGCTTATTCTTCTAAATCATTTTATACCTCAAAACCAAAATATATTCAATGCTGTACAACTTTATATTGCTTTTCTATCCTTTTAGGAGCCTGAGGGAGAGGTTGGGGCAAATGAGTCCCTGAAACAAAGTCAAGTCACCATTTGTTCTTATAATTCTGTCTGAACTGATGGCCTGTTTTGAAGAGATATTATTTCACCCCATTCCCTCTTTCTTTGTTGTAGGCATAAACAGTGAGGCATTGTTCCCCCTATCCCATTCTCCAACTTTGAGAATTTGTCTAATTAACCAAACAAAAGCTTGAAGCAGGGTCTTGACTGTAGTTCATTAGTAATAATAATATCCTATCTATAGAAAAGGCTAATATGCAAAGTGTCCCCTCGGGAGTTTGACCAGGAGACCGGGAGTTCGATCGCTCACTATGATGTGCACTGACCACCAGAGGGTGGCATGGAATGAAGGAAGGCCCCGGCCAGCAGCAGGCAGCTGGGGAAGGAAGGCCCTGATCGGCAGCCAGAAAGCCCCCATCGGCCCTGATTACTGGCTTGGGTCTTTTTATTGTTACTTTTCTCCTCAGCAGCACTAAGGATGTCAGACTGCAGCTTAGGACTGCTCCCCACTGGCAAGTGGACATCCCCTGAGGGCTACCAAGCTGCCAGAGGGATGTCTGCTTGCCAGCTTAGGCCCTGGGGAGCGGGCCTAAGCCATCAGTAGGACATCCACTGAGGGCTCCCATACTGTGAGAGGGGGAAGGCTGGGCTGAGGGATCCCCTCCTCCAGTGCATGAATTTTCATGCACTGGGCCTCTAGTCTATCTATAGAAAAGGCTAATATGCAAAGTGTCCCCTCGGGAGTTTGACCAGGAGACCGGGAGTTCGATCGCTCACTATGATGTGCACTGACCACCAGAGGGTGGCATGGAATGAAGGAAGGCCCCGGCCAGCAGCAGGCAGCTGGGGAAGGAAGGCCCTGATCGGCCCTGATCACTGGCCAGGCCTAGGAACCTTACCTATACATGCATTTCATGCACCAGGTATCTAGTATCTAAAATAATGTATGAGTAGAATTGGGTGGCTACCACAAATTAGGGTTTATAGAGGCAAAACTGGTGGAGGGAATGATTTGTGAGATTCATCAATCTGGCTTCTAGAATGATAATCTCTGCTATAAGAATTTTTCAGTAATCAGCTTTTCTGGTCGGATTGCATAGTCACCAAGCTAGATTTCCCCTTTTTATTGATAACGGGAAGGAGATGGAGAGGGTGTTTTAAACAATGAACACAAGCTTTATGGTCATTGGAAAGTACAAATTAAGTAGAGAAAGAGGCAAATTAAATAGTAAAAAACAGAGTGCATTGTGGTTACACGTGGGAGAACTCAGAGATACCCAACTCAAAGTGGTGGTTGCACTTGGGTTTACATAGCATCTTAACAAAAGGACAATACATTTTTAGAGAAATGACAAGATAAAGGAAAACAGGCTTAGGCTTTAAAGTGGCAAACTGTAGGAAGGTAACTATATGGGGGAAATTAATAGAAGATAGGATTCTTTAGTAAGGTTTGTTTTGTAGATTCTTCTTGGTGCACATCTCTGGGCTGATAAGAGTCTAGAAGTTCTCCTGTCCATTCAAAGTTCTGTTCTTGCCTGGCTGGTGTGGCTCAGATGTTGAGTGTTGACCCAGGAACCAAAAGGTCAATGGTTCGATTCCCAGTTAGGGCACATGCCTGGTTGTGGGCTCGATTCCCAGGAGGAATGCGTGCCGGAGGCAGCTGATCAATGATGTTTCTCTCTCATTGATGTTTCTATCTCTCTCCCTAAAAATCTATAAAACCATATTTTTTTTTAAAAAAAGAATTCTGTTCTTTCTAGTAAGGAAAAGTGAGACATGTTTACAAATTTGTGTTCTGCTTTTAGGCAAACGAGGGAGGGCAGAGAGTTTTTTCTTGTACCTGTTTCTCCTCAATTGTTTCTAGCTCAAAATAATCTTTGTGCATATTTTGAGGTGGTATATTCTGATACTCTACATATCAATTTAGTCAGATAAGTGTGGAAAAATGTCAGATCAGTTAGCTAATATTTTGAAAATGAACCAAAGATATAGATAATTTTCAATTTATAATTCCCCTTGTTGGGTTATATAGCATTGAGATGCTATTTGGTAAAACTAGGGTGCCTCCTGTGAGATCCTGGTCTAAATATGATTCTCAGGCCTGCAGATGCCTTTGGAGCAGAACGAAATTGGAACTCTTCCCTCTCCTTATATTCTTGGGACCAGATTCAGCTGGAAGCAACTGGTCTCAGGAATGTACTGAGTCAGGCATCCACTTATTTCACTGCATGGATTCAACCTTGTTAACTGATTTAATAGTCCTCTGGGTCACTCTGTATGTGAAGACTAGGCAGCTAGTCAATTTGATGTACTCAGATTGGCCATCTTAGCGAAGTTTTAGGCTGGTTTGTACAAAACAGTTAATCTGATTGTTAGCTTTGAATAGAGGACCTTATTTTTTTTCTCATTTGTTTTCAACCTGATGTTCCTGTTCTCATTATAGTGGAAACTAATGACAGGCACAAAAAGAATCTGCAAAGACGTATTAATAATGGGCAGTCTTCTTAATTATCCTCTTTTCGGGGATCCCAGGTTTGGAAAAGTCCAGTGGCAATTAAAATAAGGGTTCCCTATGGGTAAGCAAATTGAAGAAACATTGGTATTAAGTGTGTGCACGTGTGTATGTTCAAGTTGGGAAAAGTGGAAATTCTATCAGTTTGGGTAGGGACTCAGAGAGGCGGCTGGGGTGGGGGAAAAGTAAAATGTGAAAAATTTAAGCTAGCCTAGCTGGTTTTGCTCAGTGGATAGCATGTCGGCCGGCTGACTGAAGGGTCCCGGGTTTGATTCCTGTCAAGGGCACTTACCTAGGTTGCAATCTCGATGCTGGTTCCCGTCGGGGTGCGTGCAGGAGGCAAACATGGGTAGGGACTCAGAGAGGCGGCTGGGGTGGGGGAAAAGTAAAATGTGAAAAATTTAAGCTAGCCTAGCTGGTTTTGCTCAGTGGATAGCATGTCGGCCGGCTGACTGAAGGGTCCCGGGTTTGATTCCTGTCAAGGGCACTTACCTAGGTTGCAATCTCGATGCTGGTTCCCGTCGGGGTGCGTGCAGGAGGCAAACAGTCGACATCGATGTTTCTCTCTCTCTCTCTCTCTCCCCTCCCTTCCACTCTCTTTAAAAATCAGTGGGAAAAAATATCCTTGGATGAGGATTAACAGAGAGAGAGAGAGAGAGAGAGAGAGAGAGAGAGAGAGAGAGAGAGAGAGAGAGAGAGAGAGAGAGAGAGAGAGAAGAGAAACTTCTCTTCTAAACTAAAAGGAAGGCCCACATATATTTAAGCCTTCCATGATCTGCACCTGACCTTTATAACCAGGGCATGTATATTCAGACTTTTGCATTTAATAATTTCTTTTCTCCTTTAAAGCCTCATCTGTGTTTGTGAGTGGGAGTAAGAGAGACAAATAAGGTCTTTTTCTGAACTGTATATCCTTCTAGAGAGGTGAAATTCCTCTAAAGAATGTCTTTTTAAAAAAACCTGTTCTTTTAAACTACTAGTATACTCTTAAGTAATCTCTCAATACACAATAGGTATTCACCAAAAAACCTTAATTTAGTGTGATTTACCTTAATTTAGTGTGTTTAATTCTGCTAGCCAAGTTGCACTTGCCCTGAAGAGCTGCATAATTTATTCAAATGACCCGAGGCTTTTTAAAGTCAATCTTCCAGCAGAAAAATTATCCCCTGCCCTCAGGAAAGTGAAATTTTTTGTGTTGTACTGTTTCCCATGACTGACATTTATTTGACTCTCAAGTGTATTTACATTGTTGGATTAATTTAGGGTTCTTTGCTGAATCAATAACATGCTGTATTTCTTGCTTCAAGTGGTGTCAATATTATTGTTATTCTCCCCCTTTTTACTTTTTTTCTTTAATTCCCTGCAGTTACAACATTTTTCTTTGACTTGTGAAGTCTTTTACTCCTAAAATTATAAAGAAACAGAGTAAATGCCCTTTTTAATCTTCTGGGAAATGTGTGCCTCTTTAAACTTCATTTACGTCACAACTTACTGTAATGAAGGACAAAAGCCCTAGACAAGGTCCCCTGCTCCTCGGGGGTGTTCAAGGCTAGGTCTCCCAGAGGCGAGCCTGCAGTTTTTTTCTCACAAGTTTATAGCTCACCTCCTGACTGTTTCTTTGCAAGGGGCATGAGAGGGGGCTAGAAATAGAGCAGGGAGGGAATCTGACCCATGCTGACCACTCAGGAGGCTCTGGCCTGGAAAATTCCCTTGTATGTGTCAAAAACAAACATTTGAAAAGGAGGGGGAGACCAGGCTTAAACAAAGAGTGAAACCAGTTCCCATTTCAACAATTTTGCCTGTAATCATATGTGTCTGTCTGTTCATTTGTTTCCCAAGTTCATTTCCCACCAATTGGACAGAGTCTCCACTTGAATCTGTCCAGAGCATACGACAAAAAATATTTTGAGTTTTAATAAAATGGTGTGTATGCATATTAGGGACATTTTTTCAATATTCAAACTCAGTCTACCAAAAAAACCCAAAACACACCGCACGGAAATGGTGTGCCGCTAACCTTTGAATCTCCTATATTTTTCAGGCAGTGGTGACCACTTCTTACTGGTGCCATCTGCCTGTGTACAGCAGGATTGGCTTCAATGTTAATGCAGAAACAGAAATGTCAAAAGCATTTGTTCTGTCTCACGTCATTTGTAATTTTATTTTCTGTCCCCTGCCCTCTCTTCTTCATTGCCCCCCTTCTGCTGAATTGCTTAAGTCCCCAGATACTTCCTCAGAGCCTCCCGGCAAGTGAACACAGGCTCACTATGACTGCTACCAGACAGATGTGATCCATACAAATAACTGGAATCCTTATACCCAGTTAAGTGTTGTGGCTTCTCTGGTTTTCTCTACTCACTGTAATAAACTATCTAGTCACTCATTTCGTCTCTCTACGGTCTCCATTTTGTGAATAAATTTAAGAAAAATATCAGCCAATCAATGATTCTCTCTCAACACTGATATTTCTATCTCTCTCTCCCTCTCCCTTCCTCTCTGAAATCAATAAAAATATATTTAAAAAAGAAAAAATATCTCCCACATAACAATCCTTCAAGTTCTTTCCCCCTATTTAATGTTTTTTAACAGTTAGTGAATGGCCAACAGTCACTTTCTGTAAATGTTGCCGGTTTTCTTTTTCCCAGGATAGTAGGTGAGTTTAAAGGACCAGCTAGTACTCCCTCCTGTAGTATGGAGGTTAAGAGCATGGCCTCTGGCATTAGATGGTCTCGGTTTAAATTCAAATGTCCTCATTTAATAGTTATGTGACCACATAAAAGTTAAACTCTTCGAGTCTTAGTTTCCTGATTTGTAAAATGGAGTTAATATTAATAGCTTATAATGGCACCTACCGCGTGGTAGGCACGGGTTTAAGCACTTTAAATACATTAGCTTGTTTAATTTTCCTAACTTTATGATGTAGGTAATTAACATCATCCCCATTTCTCAGATGAGAAAGCTGAGACACAAAAGACGGAAAGTAACTTGGCCAAAGTCATAGAAGTAGTAAGTGGTATAGCTGAGCTTGTGAAACCAGGCAGTTGGATCCAAGGTCATTTACATACCAGTATGCTACATTGCCTCTCTATTAAATTACCGAGCATAAAGCATCTAGCACAGTGTTTGGCACATAGTTTGTCAACTAGTATTATCACTACCATTACCTTTTCTTTCTTTCTTCCTTTTGTTACTCTTGCTTCTATTGGGCTGATCTTGTAAGGTTGATCACTGCAGCGCCCACAAGAAGAGATAACAATTCCATCTAGGCTGCAGTTGCTGCCTTTCTCCTTCTTCACCTTGTGCGGTTTGTATTTAAACCACAAATATGACAGAGACCTATGAAAGGGAACACCAAATGTTCATACCTCTTTTCCAAAACATGAAAATTATATCCCTCCTATCACCCCCGCTCCAGCAACAAGCCAACAGAAATTGTTTAAAGCAAGGGAGAAATTTTAGAAATTCTAGACTTTAAGTCACATTGCTACTGTTCTTTAATAAACAAGGGTAAAGATTTTTAAAAGTAATGAAGGTTACAAAGAACATTGGGGGGACAATGACACTTCTACTAGAATAAATTCCCTAGTCTCCACTCCTTAATGCAGTATCAGGGAAGAAGAGAAAATTCTACAAATAATTATATTCTTCTTTTCGAGTAAGTCACTGACTTCAAAATTCTCTAACACATTTGTGGAAACTTCATTTTTTTTGTTTGAGATTTATTTGAATGAGCTGTTATGATTGGAGACAGTGAGAATTTCAGATTAATGTTTTGCAGCCAAAAAAAAAAGCTCTGGAAAGCTGGCAAGTGTTCATAAGTCAGCCCTAGAATTATGTAGGTTGAAGGCTCCCAGTGGACAGACCGAACATATAAGAAGGAAACCAGAGATCTGGTGCTATTACTTCCCTGAGTCTAAGGGAACGAGTAAGCACAGAATTGAAAGCATTCTTCAGCCTGAAGTTTTAAGGTAGGTCTGCACAATTTCTATATACTGCACTTGAAAAATAGAACATACATTAAACAAAAATATTTTTTATGGATGAACTGTACTTTTTCTCTGTATTTTAACACTGTATTTGCAAAACTCTTAAATTATTTAACTGCTGTTTCTCTTACAGGAGTGCACTGAAGAACTAGACAAGCTGGTTTATGATAAATAAGTTTAAAACTCCAACAACCAGTAAGTCTTCAAGTGGGTTTTTAAATATTCTTTTATGTTAATTTATTAGGTCAAGATTATGAGAGAATGAGTTTTAGATAAAAATGAGAACTTTGCTGTTTATTATGAGATTCTTTGGTGATGACATTTTTCATAGAGTACTTTATTTTTATGTATTTTCAAACTATGTAAAATAATAGTCTTTCCTTTACTTTGTTTACCTTCAGCTAATTTTCTTTTGTTTTAGAATAATGTTGCTTTTAAAACAAGCACAATAGTATCACAAAAACCGAAACATTGGTAATAACATTTGAGAGCCATGTAGCAATGTTACTACTTAGTTGTGTTAAACTTGAAAAGATACCAAAAGAAAAATGATATAATTATATATGATTAATCTTTGATGCTCTACTCTTACTTCATTGAGCAATCAAAATGATGTCTACTTGACCCCAAACTATTTGACTACTTAAAAATTAGATTAAATTTAAATAGATCTAAAGTCAGTCTCTATTAAAATGTGAATAGGGGACTTTTAGAAATATGAATGTATTCTATAAGTTTCTTTTATTTATATTATTATTGTGAAAAAAATGGAAAAGTAGAACTAAATGAATTATTTTTTAATTAGTAAAAACCAGCCATAATCCCCCATCCCAATATGTTCCTTTTGCATATTCTCTTTCAATCTTTTGTGCACTTACTTATTTTTTCCAGAGCTTATGTTACTTAAATTTTCCATAGCTGTAATGATTTGTATATAATTAGTTACTTGAATAAGGCATTTTTCTATGCAATAGCAGACAGCAGTGTGTTTTCTAGAAAGTATATGTAGACTGAGAAATGTGCTCACGTGTTTTTGAAATATTAACTTTTCTTATTCTTGATTCCTTCTTGTTTGTTTTATGCATTTCGTATCCTGGCTAATCTTTTGGAATATTAATTTTCATTAAACCCTTTGAAAATATGATAGAAAGGATGAGAAAAATGTAGTTTTGTTCGGAATTTTCAGTTCCTGATGCTGCAATGTCTTAACTTGTTGGTACTGGTGAAAAAAAATCTTTTTTTTTCCAAGAAGTAAAATCCAATCTTATTTTATGTCATGGTTCTGTTTCCTAATGTTTTCTATAATCACCCACCTTTTTTTTTGCTTTTAACAAACATTCAAAATGCTAATGACGTGATGTCCTAAATCCTGTAGATGTTCTGAGAGTTTTTTTTATTTTCACAGAAGGTGGTAAAAATTAAGAGCTGCTGACATTTCAACATGAAAGGCAACTTCACCCCTGCCACCATCAACAGAAACGTCACCAGCAGTCTCGACTTCGGACTTGGGAACATCTCTGGCAATGACTCCACCTTTAACTGTTCACACAAGCCATCAGATAAGCATTTAGATGCGATTCCTGTTCTCTACTACATTATTTTTGTGATTGGATTTCTTGTCAATACTATTGTGGTTACACTGTTCTGTTGTCAAAAGGGCCCTAAAAAGGTTTCCAGCATTTACATCTTTAACCTGGCTGTGGCTGACTTACTGCTTTTGGCCACTCTTCCTCTCTGGGCGTCCTATTATTCTTACAGATATGACTGGCTCTTTGGGCCTGTGATGTGCAAAGTTTTTGGTTCTTTTCTGACCCTGAACATGTTTGCTAGCATTTTTTTTATCACCTGCATGAGTGTTGATAGGTACCAATCTGTCATCTATCCCTTTCTGTCTCAAAGAAGAAACCCCTGGCAAGCATCTTATATAGTTCCCCTTGTTTGGTGTATGGCCTGTCTGTCCTCATTGCCAACATTTTATTTTCGCGATGTCAGAACCGTTGAGTATTTAGGAGTGAATGCTTGTGTTATGGCTTTCCCTCCTGAGAAGTATGCCCAATGGTCTGCTGGGATTGCCTTAATGAAAAATATCCTTGGTTTTATTATCCCTTTAATATTCATAGCAACATGTTATTTTGGAATCAGAAAACACTTACTGAAGACCAATAGCTATGGGAAGAACAGAATAACACGTGACCAAGTCCTGAAGATGGCAGCTGCTGTTGTCCTGGCGTTCATTATTTGCTGGCTTCCCTTCCACGTTCTGACCTTCCTGGATGCTCTGGCCTGGATGGGCGTCATTACTAGCTGCGAAGTTATAGCAGTCATTGACCTGGCACTTCCTTTTGCCATCCTCCTGGGATTCACCAACAGCTGCGTTAATCCCTTTTTGTATTGTTTTGTCGGAAACCGATTCCAACAGAAGCTCCGCCGTGTGTTTAGGGTTCCAATTACTTGGCTCCAAGGCAAGAGAGAGAGTGTGTCATGCCGAAAGAGCAGTTCCCTTAGAGAAATGGAGACCTTTGTGTCTTAAACATGAGAAAGGAATACAGGTCATGGCTATTTGGTTTGAGGTCCCCTTGAATTCTCTTTTAATGGCTTTCGTAAAATTAGTTTTCCCCCTTAATGTCATCTTTCACTGTTCTAGAATAGGAAACTATCAGTTTTATCCTCCAGTGACAGTCAGATTTTGCCCCCTCAGCCCTTTTATCTGGTCTATTAATACAAGACTGTCATTGGGCAGATATCCATAACCTAGAAGTAACTTGGAATTTATCTCAAATTATAATTAATAACAGATTGTGAATGAGAATTTGGGGGTTCAGATTTCTCCTTGACCAATGCTGAAGTTTTTTTTTTTAAATATGTTTTTATTGATTTCAGAAAGGAAGGAAGAGGGAGAGAGAGATAGAAACATCAATGATGAGAGAGAATCATTAATTGGCTGCCTCCTGCATGCCCCCTACTAGGGATCAAGCCTGCAACCCAAGCATGTTCGATTCCTTGACTAAGATCAAACCCGGGACCCTTCAGTCTGTAGGTTGGTGCTCTACCCACTGAGCCAAACAGGCTAGGGCTGCTGAAGTTTTATTAAATCAGTTTTTATATCTGTTTTCACCAGGCTTTCCTTTTCAACCAAGGTTACTCTTTTAACTCATTGCATTATTTACAAGAAGACTTCATGCTTTGAGAGAGACAATATACTTCTTTTTTTTTTAAATATATTTTATTGATTTTTCACAGAGAGGAAGGGAGAGAGATAGAGAGCCAGAAACATCGATGAGAGAGAAACATCGACCAGCTGCCTCCTGCACATCCCTCACGGGGGATGTGCCCGCAACCCAGGCACACGCCCTTAACCGGAATCGAACCCGGGACCTTTCAGTCCGCAGGCCGACGCTCTATCCACTGAGCCCAACCGGTTTTGGCGACACTATACTTCTTAATGAAGTATACTGCAACAGACTGGTACCAAATTATTCAGGCTCCAGGCATATACTTTCTACTTTAAAAAATAGTAAAAATAATAATCCTTTTACATTTCACTTGAGCACAGATTTTTATTTCATATAGCCACATATTTAGTAGGGCTAGGAATATAGATTAGATCATATGTACTCCTACATTTTAGCTTATTTTTACAGTTATGGAAAGTAAGATATATAGTAACATAGATTTTTAAGTGTTCACTAGACTCTGAATAAACACTTTTTAAAATTTTATATCCATTTGAACTATTGTTTGAAGGTTTCTATGTTTTCTGATAATTTCTTCTAAACAATAACTAAGCACTGTGTAGTGTTTTAAAACGTAAAAGGTCACTTTTTACATCCTTGACCTTTTAGATGTGGTGCTTTGATATATAGGAAGTTGACTTTTATTATTGATGTTTTGGTTCTGGGTTGCTTCTCAAAATATCTGGGTGGCTTCTTTATATCTTTAACTTGTAATAAATAAAGCCTTACCTGGCACAGGAAAAGGTAATGTCAGAATAGAATTTTGAGACCCAGGGAGGACCAAGAGATCCAGCAAATGACAACTTTGTTGTCATGCAAAATTTCTACCTGTCAGGGCAGTGCAATGTGGCTTTAAAAACATAGAGTAGTTTTAACCTGTATCTATGAATACTGTTTGTTCCAGTATTTATGGGATTCTGTGGAACTCTTTTAAACCAATTGCTGATTCATAGATGCCCTTCTTAACATTATTAGAACTCCTAAATTAGAGAACTACATGAAACTGACTGAGATATCTAGAGTTTACTTAGAATATGAATCCTACTTTTAGAAGTTAGAGATTTCATTCTTCACCAGCCCATTTGTACACATATTACATCAGGTTATCTAGGACCTTCCTAGACCAATGCTGACCTCTGAGGTAGAAATAAAGTTTCAAAGGCATAGTGTCTCTGCCAGGTTCGAGGGCTACAGATAAAAAAATCCTCTCGCTCCACTTTCTGGGAAACTCTTAATTTCATGTAATCTGTTATTATCAATAAAAAATAGCTAAATGTATAACCAACTATGACTTCACATTTTAATTAATTTTGTAAAACTTTGCATATAAATAAAATCTTTAATTGGAACATCATGTGTGTTTACTTTTTTATTTTATGACCTCCAGGTATAGATTCTTATCTTCTCTTGTATCTATATCTTCCTTATAATTTCCACTGATACTTCTTCGTTTCAGCCCCTACCCCTGACTTCTTGCCATAATCTTCTAGTCTCCCTCTCTCAGGGAGAGGGAAAGGAAGAGACAGAAACATCAATGATGAGAGAGAATCATTGATTGGCTGCCCCCAGGAATTGAGCCCACAACCTGGGCATGTGCCCTAACCAGGAATTGAACCCTGACCTCCTGGTTCATAAGTCGATGCTCAACCATTGAGCCACACTGGCTGGGCTTGAAATTCTTTGGAAATGAGAGACTTCTTTTCAAAATTATAATTGGTATGTATTTCTTATTAAAAATCAATACTCTCTCATTGAAAAAATTATATAGATAAAAATTAGCCATTGAGACAATCATTGTTAGCAGTATGGGGTAAGATTATTATATAAATACAAATATAGACACAGATTAGATGTATATTCTCTTAATTTTTTATCTCTTTATCCATATCCACATTTCTTTCTCTTTTTATTTATTATCTATAAGATACATTCTTCATTACCCTATGGTACATTTCATTTTTAGGTTAAATTTTAAAACACTTTTATGAGGTATAATTGACATATAACATTCTATTAGTTTCAGGTATACAATGTAATGATTTGATATTTGTATACCTTGTGAAATGTCACCACAATAAGTCTATTTACACACACAAATTCACAAAAAATTTATTTTGTGATGAAAACTTGTAAGAGTTATTATCATGGCAATTTTCAAATATGCACTACAATATTATTGACTATAGTCACCCTGACTATACATCAATTACATCGATATACACCATTACATCTCAATGACATTTTATAACTGGTATTTTGTACCTCTTGACCCATTTTGCCCATCCCCCAAACCAACCTCCCAGTACCCCTGCAACCACCATTCTGTTCTCTGTATGTATGAGTTTTGTTTTGTTCTTTAGATTCCACATATAAGTAAGATAGACAATATTTGTCTTTCTCTGTCAGACTTATTTTACTTAGCATAATACCCTCAAGGTCTAATCCATGTTGTCACAAACATTTCTTTTGATATTCAAAATATTTTATCTCTAAAAAAATATTTTATCTCTAAACTCCCATCTAGTTTACTAGGAAAATTTCTGTCTTCCCTTGTTGAGTCCTCCTTTCTTATGATAAGTCCCAAATTCTCATGGCTTTAAGCAATCCAAGAGATTTCACTTGGTTGTTGCTGTCCAGTGGTGGAAAGATTGGAAAATCGGATAAGACCACTGACCCATTTTCTGCAGCTGCTGTTGCTACATTATTAGTTGGTCTACATGAGAACATACGGTTCACTTATCTGCGCAGATTCCTGTCCACTTTAAGGAGTTTCTAAGTGTGCAAGCCACCTGATAAGGGTGTAAGAGAAAAAAAAGAACCCTCTTTTTCCAGTGTTACACTCATCTATATCTAATGCATGCTACATTAGACCAGATCACAAACACATTTTATTTGTTTAGTATCTCCATGGAGCCAGGAGGATCATCAGAAAGTCAGCAGGAGAAATGTGCCATACCAGGAACCAGTGCTCTCCTTTCTTAAATGAAGCTGTCCTATAAGCTAGAGTCACATTTCAAATTCCTTCTCAATAAAAATGAGTATCCCTGGTTGGGGAAGGGAGTGGTTAGTAGGGCTGATGTTGCTTCTTGATTAGTAAGTCTCATCTCAATGCATAAGATATACTGTAATAACTTTGAACTTCTAGAAAAAGAATCTAATTCATGATTCCCTTCCTTTCAGAAGGCCCCTTTACCAATTGCCTCCTCCCCCTCAAACCCCAACCTCAAAATACCAATATGTATGGGATATACATATTGGCATAGCTCCATTTGCCTGAAAAGTTGGAACCACCAGACCATTGTCAAACTGCCAAATTTCCCATTATATTTTTCTCTCTGAATAATGGATTTCTATATACCCTACATTTGTTATAACTGAAATGATAATTTCATAACAAAAAATATTCCAGTTTTTTTTCCTGTTTTAGAAACTTGAAATATTTGCGGATAGCAGTTAGAAATGATCTTACTGGGTATGCTAGTACCTATTGTTATGGACTGAACTGTGTCTCCCCCAAATTTATATGCTGAAACCCTAACCTCAAATGTGATTGTATTTGGAGAAGGGCTTTTAGGAATTAAGGTTACATGAGGTAATAAGAATGGAGTCCTAATCTGATAGGACTAGTGGCCTTATGAGAAGATGAAAAGAACTCTCTCTCTCTCCACATGCCCGCATTGAGGAAAGGTCATGTGAGCACAGTGGAAAGAATGCAAGAAAGAGAATTTGCATCAGAATTCAACTATGCTGGCACCCTGATCTTGTACTTCCAGCTTCCACAACTATAAGAAAATTAACTTGTGTTGTTTAAGCCACCAAGTCTATTGTGTTTTTTATGGCAGTCCCAGAGGACTGATACAGATTTTAGTACCAAGAATGGGTCTAGAGCAGCGGTTCTCAACCTGTGGGTCGCGACCCCTTTGGCGGTCGAACGACCCTTTCAGAGGGGTTGCCTAAGACCATCTTGCATATCAGATATTTACATTACAATTCATAACAGTAGCAACATTACAGTTATGAAGTAGCAACGAAAATAATTTTATGGTTGGGTCACAACATGAGGAACTGTATTTAAAGGGCCAGAAGGTTGAGAACCACTGTTCTAGAGAAACAGAATTTTAAAGATGAGTTTTCTGAATTGGTTCTGGGGTTTCTAGAACTGGCTCTCTAATCAAGCTAGTCTTAAAGATGGTAGTGACTCAATTTATAGTAGTAAAGAGAGTACTGGTAGTTCATGACATGATCTAGAAATGCATATATACAAAATATCATTATTGGATATTTCTAATCAACCATTTATAAGAAGCAAGGAGCCAGGTAGTTGTGTATAGTTATGCAATGCAAAGTGATCTTTCAGTCAATGCCAAACTATATATACAGTAGTGGTTCCATAAGATATAATTAAGCTGAAAAATTCCAATCATCTAGTGATATAGCCATCATAATATTGTAGTACAAAGCATCATCACTCACAGCTATTAATATAGTATAAAGATATAAAGAAATATTTTTACAGCTGTGCAATGTTTGTGTTTTAATTAAGTGTTATAACAAAAGAGTAGAAATGTTAAAAAATTAAAAAGGTTATCTCTGTATGACTTATATCACTTGGCATAATACCCTCTAGGTTCATCCATGTTGCCACAAATGGCAAGATTTTATTCTCTTTTGCTGGTGAATAATATTACATTATCTATCTATCTATCTATCTATCTATCCACATCTCCTTTATCCATTAATCTATTAATAGACACCTAGATTGATTCCATATTTGGGGTGTTGTAAATAATGCTATAGTGAACATAGGGGCGCATATATCTTTTCATATTAATGTTTTCATTTTATTTGGATAAATGCTCCAAAGTAGAATTACTGGGCTGCATGGTAGTTTTATTTTTATTTTTTGAGGGACCTTTATACTGCTTCCATAGTGGCTTCACCAATTTGCAATCCCACCAACAATGCTCGTGAGTTTCTTTTTCTCCGCATCCTCACCAACACATGCTATCTGTTGACTTTTTGGTAATAGCTATTCTGGGAGGTGTGAGGTGATATCATGTTCTGTTATTTTTTAAAATTACAGTTTATATTCAATATTATTTTGTATTCACTTCAGGTGTATAGCGTAGTGGTTAGACAAACATATACTTTACAAAATGTTCCCCCCATCCCCTGATATTTCCAGTACATACCTGGCACCATACACAGTTATTACAATATTATTGACTATATTTCCTATGCTATACTTCACATTCACCTGACTGTTTTGTAACTACCAATCTTTTCTGCTCAATCTCTTCATCCTTTTCACCCAGTCTCTCAACCCTCTTTTTCTCTGGTAACCCTCAGTCTGTTCTCTGTATCTAGGAGTCTGTTTTTGTTTTCTTTGCTCATTTATATTGTTCTTTAAATTCGACATATAAGTGAAATCCGATGGTATTTATCTTTCTCTGGCTGACTTATTTCACTTAGCATAATAGTCTGTAGGTCTATTTTTTATGGCTGAGTAATATTCCATTGTATATATGTACCACCACTTTTTTATGAACTCATCTATTGATGAGCATTTAGGTTGCTTCCATATCTTAGCCATCTATATAAAAACCCTGTGTGGAACACCCATTACGACCAAGGCTCAAGGAACTGGAAGGAAGTCAGTCCTGCAGGGGTTGCCTTGGCAACAGCTACGCCCTCCTCGAGCTATTTCCTGGGAGGGCAAGGTTTGAGTCAGGAACCGGCTCTCAGAGCATGGAGGTCGTCTTGGCAATGGCTGCGCCCTCTCTGAGTTGTTTCCCGCGAGGGCGAGGTTTGAGGCAGGAAATGGCCCTCAGAGCGAGGAGGCATATCTTTATAAAGTTTTAATACATTATATTAGAGGTCGTGGTGGTACTGTTTTACCCACAGCATCTACACAAATTGCTGCATATTTCCTTCTCAGTGGAAGAACCTTTCATTCCCAATATAAATTACCAATTCCATTAAATGAAAGGGCAAATAGCAATATTAAAATATTTACTCTAATTAATCCCCTTTTAACGTGCACAAATTTCATGCACCGGGCCACTAGTTATAAATACTACTGCAGTGAACATAGGGTTGCATATATTCTGTCAAATGAGTGTTTTATATTTCTTCAGAGGAATCCCCAGAAGTGGAATCACTGGGTCATAATGCAGATCCATTTTTAATTTTTTGAAGACCCTCCATACTATTTTCCAAAGTAGTTGTACCAGTTTGCATTCTCACCAACAGTGCATGAGGATTCCTTTTTCTCCTCAGCAACACTTATTTTTTGTTGATTTATTGATGATAGCTATTCTTACAGGTGTGAGGTGATACCTCATTGTGGTTTTAATTTGCATGTACAATATAAACAATGATAAAAAATGAAATGCTTAAGCATAAATATAATAAGACTATTGCATGAACTTTATAAGGCAACTTTAAAATATTGATGACGACAGCCCTGACCGGTTTGGCTCAGTGGATAGAGCTTCAGCCTGCGGACTGAAAGGTCCCAGGTTCGATTCCGGCCAAGGGCATGTACCTTGGTTGCGGGCACATCCCCAGTAGGAGGTGTGCAGGAGGTGGCTGATCAATGTTTCTCTCTCATCGATGTTTCTAACTCTCTATCCCTCCCTTCCTCTCTGTAAAAAATCAATTAAAAATATATATAAAAAATAAAATATTGATTGCAACAAAAGAATAATTATTGAATAAATGGAAAGGCATCCCCTGTGTTTGGATAAAAGGCACCACGTTATTGATGTAATTCCTCCATAATTTAATTATACCTTTAATATGTTCAAGTGAAAACACCAACATCATGGTGACATAAGCAAGATGGGAGAATAAGAATTCTTGCACTTGATGCATCACAGAAACACCAAGTTAAGAACAATGTATGAACCAAAATACCTTTATGAGAACTGCAGAGCCAATTAAGAAATTGTAGTACCCCAGGCCAGTGCAAAGTTGAAACAGTCATATTAAAATAGCCAAGAAGAGTAACTTCATGTTACCATAATTGACACTCTTCTTAGTTGGCATAGTTCAGCTTGGTTTCTGGTTCATCTCTCAGAGGAGGGAGCAGAGGAAGAGAAAACTTGGAATGTTTGTCCAACATTCTGACTTTTTTGAGAAATACCTGAGGGACTGGTTTCTTTCTCATGTGACTTAGAGCTCTAACAGAACAGGCATAGTTTGGATGCCAGGGGATGCTAAAAGCAAGGGAGAGTGGAGGCAACTTGTTGTAGCACTAGAGGGACTTTGGAGACGCAGACTAAGACTGATATTGGCTTGGTGCCATGAGGAGCAGGTACCCAACTGTGGCTTCTTCCATGGGAAAGAGGAAAAAGAATCAATTGTGTATCTGATGTTCTAGCATTTTTGAGAACTGCCAGAGGGACTGGTAACTCTTTTAGCGCACTGATGGGGAGCTGGAATAATTCCTATCCCTGGGGGCCATCAATAACCAAGAAGAGTGGTGTGACTTGCTGCTGTAGCAGCAGAACCAAAGACAGACACTGGAGAGAGCATGAGCTCCTTAAAAAAAACCTAAAAAACAAAAGAACAAAACAAAACAGAAACAACCAGCAAAATTCTCTAATTAGAAAATTGCATACACAATCCCAGATAATTTAATTCCTTCTAAAAAAGATGTCAGAGGCCACTGAATTTCTAGCCAGGCTAATTGGTGAAAGTTTTACCCATTATGAGGCCAGTATATAAAAACTGGTAGAAGTGGCCATTTCTTCAAATGCATAAAACTCAGTAAAAAAATTATAAGCCATATGAATAAACCAGGAAACAAGGTCCAATCAATTGCATAAAATAAATCTCTAGAAACCAACCACAAAGAAATGGAGACCTATGAATGACTTGACAAAGAATTCAAAATAATAGTCTTAAGCTGAATGACCTACAAGAAAACACAGATAAACAACTAAAAAATCAGTAAACAACGCCTGATCTGCCGGAAGCCAGTCCATCCGTGCTGCTTGACACAGTCGCTGCAGGAAAGAAACATCTGCACAGCATATGTTTCAAGGGACCTGGCGTATATGGCATACTGTTCTTAATATGTTTGCTCCCCTTCTTAGCACTATGTGTTTTAACCAAGGTCACCTCTCTGAGAAAGGTTGTTTCCCCAGGTGGGGATTTATCCACAGAGTTAGGCCGGGAATAAAACCCCTTAACTAAGAGCCAGGCGGGTAATTAATCACTTTAACTACGAACAATCACAATTAAGCGTGATAATCTTTACTTAGGATAATCTCCTTCAGTTACTTCCTTGTAGCTTAATAGAACAATAGAGTATCCTTGGAATGGAGATAATAAACGCCCTAACCTTTGGAATAGAATTGATAGGATTAAAATCAACTGGTATAAATACAGATGTAATAAGACAATAAGCGACAGAACTTAGATGTAGATCCTAGAGACAGAACTTAAAAGACAGAACTTAGAAGACAGAACCTACACAGAACCTAGAGACAGAAGAACTTCGCTGGAGCGAACATGGCAAAAGATCCTGGACAGAACCTGGCTACAGAACTTGGTTGGAGGACCTAGACAGAACCTGGCCTAGAGACAGAACATGGCAAAAGATGCTGGACAGAACCTGGCTACAGAACTTGGTTGGAGAACCTAGACAGAACCTGGCTGCAGAAGCCGGCTACAGAACCTGGCGACTGAACCTGGCCGGAGAACCTAGCGAGAGAACATGGCTACAGAACCTGGCTGGAGAACCTGGATAATGTGGCTGGAGAACCTAGCAAGAGAACATGGACACAGAACTTGGCTGGAGATTGTGGCTAGAGATCCTGGCAAGGCTGCTGACCAACTGAACGCTGTCTCCGTGTCATTCCTTCTTTGCCGCCTCTGTCCACACCTTTGGGAACCCCTGGACCTGTTGGGGATGGACCCCAGCACTGATCAAAATGAGAATATGAACAAAGAGATAGAAAGTATTAAAAAGAACCAAACAGAAAGTCTGCAGCAGAGTAATATAAAAAAGAACTGAAGCCCTGCCAGCATGGCTCAGTGGTTGAGCGTCTGCATATGAATCAGGAGGTCACAGGTCAGGGCACATGCCCAGGTTGCAGAGGCTGGATCCCCAGTGTGAGGCGTGCAGGATGCAGCCAATCAATGATTCTCTCTCATCATTGATGTTTCTATCTCTCTCCCCCTCTCTGAAATAAATAAAAATATAGTTTTTTTTAAAAGGAATTGAAAAATTTACTATTGGAGTTCAACAGCAGACTTGATCATGGAGAAGAATCAGTGACTTTGAAGAGAAGTCACTTAAAATTATCAAGTTAGAAGAGTAAAAAGAAAAAGAATGAATGAAAGTTAAGAAACCCCAAGGGACTTTCAGGGCACCATAGGCAGGTAGAATGCTAGCTACCATTGGAGGGTCGTAGTGACTCAGAGAGACTATGAATGGTGCTTCTGGGTTATAAGGAATGCTATAATTCTTTTTTTTATAGATGCAGATACTTTTATTTTTTATTGCTTAAAGTATTACAAAGGGTATTACATATGTGTCCATTTTTTCTCCCCCGCCCTAGATACTCCCCTACCCTCCCCTATCCCCCAGTGTCTTATGTCCATTGGTTATGCTTATATGCATGCATACAAGTCCTTTGGTTGATCTCTTACCCCCCTACCTCCTGCCCCCCAACCCTCCCCGGCCTTCCCGCTGCAGTTTGACCATCTGTTTGAGGCAGCTCTGCCTCTGTATCTATTATTGTTCAAAAGTTTATAATGGTCTCTATTATCCATGAATGAGTGAGATCATGTGGTATTTTTCCTTCATTGACTGGCTTATTTCACTAGGAATGCTATAATTCTTGATCTGGGGGCTAGTTACATGGGTGTGTTTAGTTTGTTAAAAATTATTGGGGTGTATACTTATGATATGTGCATTTTTCTGGAAATGTATTACACTTTAATATCCTGTTAAAAATGAAGGGGAGCCCGACTGGCATAGCTCAGTGGTTGAGCGTCGTCCTATAAAGCAGGAAGTCATGGTTCAATTTCTAGTCAGGGCACATGCCTGGGTTTCGGTGTCAGTCCACAGTGTGGGGCATGCAGGAGGCAGCCAATCAATGATTCTCTCTCATCATTGATGTTTCTATCTCTCTCCCTCTTCCTTCCTCTCTGAAATCAATAAACATATATATATATAATAAAGTCCATTTAAAAAATAAATTAAAGGGTCACCATCACTGCATAGCCTAGGTGTCTAATGGGCTATACCAGTAGTCAGCAAACTGCTGACTTGAGTGTGGCTCTTCCACAAAATACCATGTGCGGGCGCACACATACAGTGCGCTTGAAACTTCGTGGCCCATGCGCAGAAGTCAGTTTTCGGCCTGGGCGAGTCTATTTTGAAGAAGTACTGTTGATATTTGGCTCTGTTGATTAATGAGTTTGCTGACCACTGATCTATGTAAAGTAAGGGAAAAATCTAGCTGTATCTATGCTTAAATATTTCATTCACTTGTTAAGGTATTCAAAAGATGTTGATGGAGCAAATGTTTAAGTACCAGGCACTGTTTTAGATACTTGGGACACATTAACAAAACAAAACAGAAAAAAAAATCCTGTCTGTAGATCTTATTTTGTAGTGGGGAAAAAGTGAGTTTGGAAGATTGGTGATTCATGTGTACATTTTCCCTCTATCCCTCCCTTCACGTTGGATTTTTACATTTAAGTACACTCATAATTATGTATTACTATTGAATTAAAATGTAAACATTTATACAGATGGAGATAATTATCAAATTAATCTTTTGAGGTGAGAAGAGAACAGACAAATATGCTTAATGGGTTAAAAACTTTCAAAAAAAATCAGAGCACTACTTATATCTTTGGGGAGAAAAAAAAGACAATGAATGATGATCAGTGCTCCAACAGTGTTGTAGTAATAACTTCTAAGTCTCTGTGAGGGTTTTTATATTTTTACCAGAAATACAAAATATTTTTAATAATAATAAATTCCTGTTAAGTGTCCCAAGATTACACAAATCTATTTGTACCTGGAGACTTTGTAAGAAATTACTTGGCTTTCCAGAGCAATTGTAATTTATTGTTAAATTCCATAGGCAAAATTTTTAAATCTGAAAAGTATTTTTACATGCATAAGATAATTTTTTAAAACATATGGTTAGTACTAGTTCCAAGACCGCTGAAAAAGATTAATATCCCAATACTTTAAAACAGGCCATTCCAAAGGGGAAAATGAATATGGCAAAAAATAGTTTTAAAAAGGATAAACATCGTCCTGGCCAGTTTGTTTAGTGGTTAGAGCATTGGCTCATGGACTGAAGGGTCATGGGTTTGATTCCTAATCAAGGGCAAGTACCTAGGTTGCAGGTTTGATCCCTGGCTCCGGCTGGGGCACATGCAGCACCCAATCCATATCTCTCTCACATCAATGTTTCTCTCTCTCTCTCTCTTCCCCTCCCTCCTTTCCATACTCTCTGAAAAACCAATGGAAAAAAATCCTCTGGTGAGGATCAACCAAAAATAAATAAATAAATGGAATAAGAAAACAAATAATAAAATAATTATTTTTATGTGTCCTATTGTAAAGATTATAATAATACCATATAATACTGATAGAGTTTTGGGGAACCAGGTATTTTACTATGCTTCCGGTAGGATTATAAATTGCAACACATTTTATGAATAATACTGAGTTATATAAAAATGTTACAATTATAATACTTTTTAATAAAAAATTTCAATCTTACAAATTTACCTGAACAATGTAATTTGTCTAAGTTCTGAAGATTGTATACACTTTGTTCAGCACAATGTTGTTTTTAAAGGTAAAAAACTAAAAACAACTTGAATAAAATAACAAAAATAAGCAAAACAAATCATTATCTATTGATATGATATTATAAAGATAAGGTTTAAAATTGCAAATATAGATATTTATTGACACAAATATTCACAAAGGAAGGTATGTGAAAAAAGGTTACAAAATAAAATATCATGCTGTTCCATTATTGCAGAGAAAATTATTTTGTGTTCACATAGGACAAATAACTTAAAAATATTTACCAAAGTTAAAAAATATGTAGGATGCTCCCTGCTACATTTCTTTCTACATTAATGGCAGACATAAGTAGTGAAACTGTCCATACAAGCCTAGGTATGGTCTCAGAAACCTTGTCAATGCCATCTTCAGTGTAGTTATTATAAAGCAAGCAAAATTGGCAATTGAAATGAAATAATTTGACATCCTTTACATACATCAAAATATTAATAATGGAGGGTAATATTTTCGGATTTAAACTTTTCCCGTTTTATTTTCTAATGCTATTTAATGAATCTGTATAACTGATCTATTTTTAAAATAAAATTTAAGTTTAAGTTTGTTCTCTTGAAAAGTAACCAAGCAGAGAAAATTCTCTCCTTCATGACAAAATGAGAACAGTGACAAAAGTTCGCAGAATCAACTTTTTCAGGCCTCTGGAAATTAACCAAATGTTTGGACCATTCTGTAGTGTGTTTATTTTTTTAATGGCTGAACAGTGAGCCTTGTGGCATAATAACATGCCCTATATTTATGCCCCTCTTCTAATCGCAATGCTAGACTTGAAATTCAAATGCCCACAATCCTGGGGAAAACTAAGAACCTAATAACATCCATTGGCAGAATCAGAATGAGGTTGGATCTCTTTCAAAACCCCCCTTTCAGCAAATTGCTATTATTTGACTTGTCTGGCAGTTTCCTGGATAACCCCAGTTCAAAGGCTTATCTTTGCTTGACCTGATTGAGAACTAACCCAATGTGGAAAGCCTTTTCCTCAAGGGTGATGCTGAAACCAATTACAGGGAAGTAATTAACTTTGCAGCTGCCTGAGGTCGTGGATAACAGTCGAAGCAAACAATAGACAAACCATAAAGTTTAGAAAGAAAAGCTAGGGAATGAGGTCCACAGGGGCTTTGAAAAGCTCTGACACATCCTGGAAATTTAGAATGCTATGTGCATGCCCAAGGCTGTGCACAGCTGTGCACATGCTCCGGAAAGATTTGAGAAGGCACTAAGCTTTCAACTCTGGCTGATCTTGAGGTTCTGCACACTCAGGAAATGAAAGCTAAAGCAGAACTGGAAATTGCCCGAGTGTTGATGTTATTCCACAAGATGCACACAGAGCTCCTGGCAAAGATTGGAAGACTTATTGGTCCAAGTGCTTAATGAAATCTTGGTCCAATCATTAGCTGACCACTGAGCTAACCAAGCAGAGACACAGAATACAGACTTTACAAAATTAGTTCAGAATGTCCATAAATAAGTAACACAACACCACCACCAAATAGCAACAACAAACCCTGCAGGGGGATCTATATAAGAAACCACAAGAAATTTCAATTTTTGATATGATACAATGTTCTCCAATCACAATGGAGTGAAATTAGAACTTAATGATAGAAGGACATTTGGGAAGTTCAAAAATATGTGGAAATTAAACACCACATTTATAAGTAACCAGTGGGTCATAGTAGAAATCACAAGGGAAATTAGAAATTACCTTGGAGTGAATGAAAAATTAAACACACTATACCCCAGCCTATGAGATTTAGCTAAAACGGTGCTTGGAGGAAAATTGACCTAAGCTTCACCTTTAGAAACTAACAAAAAGAAAAACAAACTAAATTTAAAATAAGTAGAGGGAAACATATGAATGAAAATAAAATAAAAAGCAAAAGAGAAAATAAAAGAAAGTAAAACTTGATTGGAAAATCAACAATATTAACATAACTTTAGTTAGAATGAACAACAACAACAAAAAATAGAAGTACTCCAATTACTAAAATCAGGAATGAAAAAGGGAATATTCCTATTCACCTTTCATAAATAAAAAAGATAACAAGGGAGCACTAAACAATCATATGTCAACAAATTAGATAACTTTGATGAAATGGACATTTTCTTAGACACAACTATTGAAACTACATCAAGAAAAAAGAGAAAATGTATATAAACTTTTAGCAAATAAAATAATTGAATCAGTAATCAAAAATTTCTCAGGAAGAAAAGCCCAGGACCAGATGGATTTGTTGGTGATTCCTACCAAATGTTTAAGGAAGAATTAAGACCAATCCTTCACAAACTTTTTTAAAAATAGAAAAATATGGAATATGTGCCAACTCATTCTATAAGTCCAGTTTTACCCAGATCACAAAATCACATGTAATCTAAAGACCAATATTCCTTATGAATACGGACACAAATGTCCTCAACAATATATAGTACTAGCAAACTGAATCCAGAAACATAAGGATTACATATATTATATATGCTATATAATATTTAACAGAAGTACATATTATGCAGTTGTATATGTATTACATTACATGAGGCTGATCTACTTATATAAAAACTATGGGTGGTGTTCATCACATCCAGAAGAACTGCCGAGACCAAGTGGAAGGAAGTCAGTCCTGCAGGGGTTGTCTTGGCAATGGCTGCGCCCTCCCCCAAGCTGTTTCCCAGAGCTGTTTCCTGTAAGGGCAGGGTTTGAGGCAGGAACCTGCCCTGGGAGGGTGGAGGCAGATCTTTCTAAAGTGTGCCCTGTGCCAGCACGGCCAGGGGTGAACCTGAGTGGGGGCAGCTGAAAGGCTTAGAAAAGACAGACAAGAGAATGAAATCCAGGTGTCGGTGGGACGCTGCTTCTCTGAGAGACAGCGACCACGCCCACAGCCATGCCTTTATTTTATAGCAGATGCTACGAGGCAAAGTAAGGACATGACCAAGATGTTTACAACATTCTCCTGGGATTCAATCCTACTCAACTACATGCACCTGAACTCTATCAAGACTATATCACTCAGGCACGTGGGGCCACATGTTTGGACCATAGGTTCAAGCTTACAACTACAGCTGTTGGCTATAATTGTGCTGGGAGGGCCCTGCCCTCCAAGTTGGGACTTGCACGTGGCAATGAGAGGACTGTGCCCTCTCCTCAGTCCAAGGCTTGAACCTGTCCAAAACACTGTAGTGGCTCCCCACAATAAAGTTTTAATTCTGTTTCTTTGTTACTAATGTTGTGGCCCCCCCCCATAACAAAGAAACAATTTCCGGAGGATGAGGCCCAGGAATCAGGATTTTTAAAAGATTCCCAGGTGATTCTAATGTGCAGCCAAGGTTGAGAACCACTGCTATAGATAATATTAAAAATATATCTAAACGTGCAATTCTTTGTCCAAAAAATGAGCATGTTCAAAAATTAAATGAAGAAAATTTGGATATACTCGCTGGAGATTTTCACACGTATTTGAGTGATGATTCCATTGATTCCACAGTGGATCCTGAAAAGGAAAATTTTCCCATCAAATTTCTTAATAGTATTACTCCTTTGGGAATGCCATGTCATAAATTAAAATTGAAAGTGGGTGCAATCATGCTATTGAGAAATCTCAATATTAAATGGGGTCTTTGTAATGGTACCAGATTTATTATCAAAAGATTACGACCTAACATTATCGAAGCTGAAGTATTAACAGGATCTGCAGAGGGAGCGGCTGTTCTGATTCCAAGAATTAATTTGTCCCCATCTGACACTGGCCTCCCATTTAAATTGATTGGACGATGGTTTCCCATGATGCCAGCATTTGTGATGACTATTAATAAATCACAAGGACAAACTCTAGACAGAGTAGGCATATTCCTACCTGAACCTGTTTTTGCACATGGTCAGTTATATGCTTTCTCTCGAGTTTGAAGAAGTTCTAAT
>NW_006281978.1:231379-236650 GCF_000327345.1 Myotis davidii | reverse complement strand
CCTGCAACCAAGGTACATGCCCTTGACCAGAATCGAACTTGGGGCCCTTGAGTCCGCAGGCCAATGCTCTATCCACTGAGCCAAACCGGTTAGGACAATTAATTCCATTTTAATGTGCATGAATTTTGTGCACCGGGCTACTAGTACACCATAACCAACATGGGTTTATCTAAGCCATGGTTGGTTGGTTGACTATTTGGTTTAGTATCCCAAATCAATGGAATATGCTACATCAATAGAATAAAAGATAAAGACCTCACAAGCATACCAATAGACATAGAAAAAGCATTGGAAAAATCTTATATCCTTTCATAATAAAAACTAGAAATATAAGAGAATTCTCTGAACCCTATAAAGGCACCCACAATATTTCCACAGCTAACATCATACTTAATGATGAAAGACTGAGAGCATTCTCCCTAATATCAAGAACAACACAAGGATGTCCACTCTCAATGCCTGTATTTTACTGGTGGTTCTAGGAACCACCAGTAAAGGAAAATTGGGCAAGAAAAGGAAATAAAAGGCATCCAGATTACAAAGAAAAGAGTAAAATTATCTCCACCTACAAAGAATATGATTTTATAAAATCTTGAAGAATCCACTAAGTCCCTAATAACAAACAATCAAAAACTTTAGCAAGGTTGCAGGACCCAATATCAATACACAAAAATCAATTGTATCCTATATAATAAAAGGGTAATATGCAAACTGACCCTAACAGCAGAATGACTGGGAATGAGTGGTCACTATGACACAGACTGGCCAGCAGGAGGCAGACACTCAATGCAGGAACTGCACCCTGGTGGTCAGTGAGCTCCCACAGGGGGAGCTCTGCTCAGCCACAAACCAGGCTGACGGCTGCCAGTACAGCCGTGGTGGTGGGAGCCTCTCCCACCTCCTCAGCGGTGCTAAGGATGTCTGACTGCAGCTTAAGCCATCAGGTGGACAGCCCCTGAGGGGTCCCAGATTGCGTGAGGGCACAGGCCGGGCTGAGGGACCCCCTCTCACCCAGTGCACAAATTTTTGTGAACCAGGCCTCTAGTTTCTCTACGATAGCAATTAACAGTAGGAAAATGAAAGTAAGAAATTTCCATTTACAATAGCACAAAAAGAATAAAATACTTAGAATGAATTAACTAAGGAAGTGCAAGACTTGTACACTGACAAATACAAAGCATCATTGCTGAAAATTAAAAAAGGCCTAAATAAATGGGAAAGTATCTCACAATCTTGAATTCAAGATTTAATATTGTTAAAATGGCAACACTCCTCAAATTGATTTAATGATTCAATGCAACCTTTTCAAAACCACACCTACTGTTTTACCAGAAATTAATAAACTGATCCTAAAATTCACAAGGAAATGCTAGGGACTCAGAATAGCTTAAATAATGTTGAAAAGAATGACAAAGTGGGAGGATTCACAGTTCCCTTTTGAAATTTAATACACAGCTATCATAATCAATACAGTGGAGTGCTAATGTAAGAATAGACATATAGAACAATGGAATAAATTTGAGATTATAGAAATAAGCTCTCACATTCATACTGCTTTTTAACAAAGTTACCAAGATAATCCAATGGGCAAAGGATTGTTGTTTCAACAAATGGTGCTGACACAACTGTACATCCACATGTAAAAACATGAAATTGGACCCCTACATCACATTTATACTAAAGTTAACTCAAAATAGCTATAGCCAGTTTGAGTCAGTGGATAGAGCATGGACCCATGGACTGCAGGGTCTCAGGTTCGATTCTAGTCAAGGGCATGTAAAGCCTTCTCTCTGTATCTCCCCCTCCCTTCCACTCTCTCTAAAACATCAATGGAAAAATATCCTCAGGTGAGGATTAAAAAAGTAAAGTTAACTCAAAATAGATCAAACGCTTATATGTAAAGGCTGAAGTTATAAAACTGTTAGAAGAAACCTTAGACATAAAACTTCATGACCTTAGATATGGCAATGGATTCTTAACTATGACATCAAAAACATAAGCAACAACAAAAAAAATGATAAATTGGACTTCATCAAAATTTTTTAAAAATGTTTTTGTGATTCAAAGGTCAGTACCAAGTAAGTGAAAAGAGAACCCACAGAATGTTAGAAAATATTTCCAAATAATATATGTGATAAGGGACTTATACCCTGAGTGTATAAAGAACATTTACAACTGAACAGCAAAAGACAAACAACTCAACTAAAAAATGGGCAAAGGACATGAATTGACATTTCTCAAATGGTGATATACTAATAATCATTAAGCACATGAAAAGATGTTCAATATTATTCATTATTAGAGAAATAAAAATCAAAACCAACATGAGACACAAATTTATACAAACTAGGGTGGCTATATGGTAAAGACAAACAGTAACAGGTGTTGAAGATGGTGTGAAGAAATAGGAATGCTCATACTTTGCTGAATTGCTCATGAATTTGTAAATGCTCTCACATGTAAAATGTTATAGCTACTGTGAAAACAATTTCGTACTTCCTGAAAAAGTTAAATGGAGAGTTAACATATTACCCAGAAATTTCATTCCTAAGTATATACCTAAGAGAATTGAAAATATATAGTCACACAAAAACTTGTACATGAATATTTTTTTTTTGGCTCTTTTCAGTTTATTGCATGAAGGAGTTACACTAGTCCAAGTTAAAAGCAGACCCCAAATGGTTACATTATACAAGCTGTGAGGTTTTTAAACTTGTGACAAGGGACAGGAGGGAAATTCTACTCATTGCAAAGAAATCCGCAGTCAAATTTCTTCTTAAAGGCCTTCACTAGTTTCTTTTCATCGTAATCATCAGTGATCCCTTGGACAGTAGTAAGGGCCTTCCTGCCATTTCTCTGTTGAATTCTTATATGGATATAATCCTCAGTGCCAGTGGGAAGCAGGTCATCACCCTTACTTGCATCAGCAAAGGGGTCGAAAGAGTGGAGGTTCTGGATAGCGGACATACGATACGATTCCTTTTCCTCTGTGGAAACGGCCTGTGGAAGGCTGCGGGGGGAGAAGGCGGGCAGGGGGGACGGAGCGTCGGGAAGCGAGGGGGGCTCGAGGGGGAGGTTGCTGAGTCCTCGGCGGCGGCTCAGTCACTCTGTACATGAATATTAATAGAAGCATTATTCATTATCACTAAAAAAATAGAAACAACCCAAATAGCCAGCAATGGGTGAATAAACATTTGGGAAAACCATACAATGGAATAGTACAATAAAAAAGATACACAATACTGATACATTCTACAACATTGATGAACCTTGCAAACATTATACTAAGAGAAAGAAGTTGAAAACAAAAAGCCTCATTATTATAAGATTCCATTTATATGAAGTGTTCTGAATAGGAAAATCCATACAGACAGAAAGTAGATTAATGGTTCCCAGGGGTGGGGTGAGGGGAAAATTGGCAGTGACTGCCCATGAGTATGGAATTTCTGATGAGGGTGATGAAAATGTTCTGAACTTAGGTAATGTTGGTCATTGCATGACTTTGTGAATATACTAAAGACAATAGAATTTATTACTGAAAATATAAATTTTATGGTATGTTTAGTATATATCAAGAAAAAGTTATTGTCCAAGAAAAATACATATTCTACTCCTATCATTAGATAATAGACTGGTGTGCTTATGATGTATATATGTTGGTAAGGGAATAGTGAAGAATGAGGCCAGATTATTTTGCTACAATGATTCTGAAGGTAAAATACTATAGCAATTAATCTCATGAATGATATAAGAATGCCTCCTATCCCTGTTACTGCTGTTATTATTATCATTTATATGTATTATTATTATTACTACTGTCATATTATGAAAATTCTAGTAAGAACAATACATCATGAAACAGAAATGACAACTATAGCTATTTAAAATAAGAACATATTTTTATTTGCAGGTTATATGATTGTCCTCTAAAAAAATTCCATGAAGTTCAATTTAAAAATTGTTAGAATAAGAATAAATAAGAATAAGGTGGACATATATACATATCAAATCAACAGTTTGCATTTAAATTACAAAACCTCATTAGAAAATATTACTCCCAAACATTCATTTTCCAATATTAGGAAAACAAATTAAAAGCCCAGAAATACACACCCCACAAGACTTGGGGTTTATGTGAAGAAAAGCAAAAATAGAGCACTTTGAAAGAAGAAAAATAAGTACAGAGGCAGGTCATAATTCTGAACAGCAACACTGAATTATTTTAAATTGTTAAATTATTTTCAAAATAATTTATGAGTTCAATGTAATTTTTATTTCAACCTCCTAAAGAATTTATATTGGAATATTTTGAAAAGATGCTAAAGATTACCTAGATGAAAAACCAGTGAGACTAGCCAAGGAAATTTTGAAAAGGGAGAGTCATTAGAAAGGCCTTATCACATCACATATTCTAACTTTACCCTCCTCACCTGCATGACTCCCTTTAAACTACAATAGCCAGGAGGATGTGGAATTGGTACAAGAATTAATATCTGAGGAAGACATAAACAAATGGAAGAACATACCATGTTCATGGATTGGTAGAATCAACATCATTAAAAAGTCCATACTCTCCAAAGCAATCTATAGATCCAATGCACTCCTCATTAAAATACCAATGGCATATTTCACAGACCTAGAATGAACTCTCCAAAAATTCATCTGGAATAAAAAAAGACCCTGAATAGATGCAGCAATCCTGAGAAAGAAGAACAAAGTAGGAGGGATCTCAATACCAGATATCAAGCTGTATTACAAAGCCACTGTTCTCAGAACTGCCTGGTACTGGCACAAGAACAGACATATAGACCAATGGAATAGAATAGAGAACCCAGAAATTGACTTAAACCACTATGCTCAATTAATATTTGACAAAGGAGGCAAGCACAATCAAGACAGTTTCGACAATCTCTTAAATAAATGGTGTTGGGAAAATTTGACAGATATATGCAAAAAAAAAAAATGAAACTAGACCACCAACTTATACACTTACACCATATACAAAAATAAAATCAAAATGGATAAAGGACTTAAATGTAAGGCAGGAAACCATAAAAATATTAGAAGAATTCATAGGCAGCAAAATAGCAGACATATGTCATTGCAGTACCTTTACCGATATAGCTCGTAGGAAAATGGAAACTAAGGAGAAAATAAACAAATGGGACTACATCAAAATAAAAAGCTTCTGCAATATTTTTAAAGAGCAGATATTTTATTTCAAACATGACCTTGCTGATAAGCCCCACCAAAGGCAGGAGCTGCTAACAC
>NW_006281978.1:219820-225938 GCF_000327345.1 Myotis davidii | reverse complement strand
CGAAGAATTTCCCCCAAGCCATTATGCTCAATTCATATTTGACAAAGGAGGCAAGAGCATACAATGGAGTCAAGATCGTCTCTTCAATAAATGGTGTAGGAAAATTGGACAGATACATGCAAAAAACAAAAATGAAACTAGACTACTAACTTCACCATACACAAAAATAAACTCAAAATGGATAAAGGACTTAAACATAAGATGGGAAACCATAAAAATATTAGAGGAATCTACAGGCAGCAAAATCTCAGACATATGCCGAAGCAATTTCTTCACCGATACAGCTCCTAGTGCAATGGAAAATAAAGAAAAAATAAAAAAAATGGGTCTACATCAAAATAAAAAGCTTCTGTACAGCAAAAGAAGCCATCAACAAAACAACAAGAAAGCCCACTGAATGGGAGAACATATTTGCCAACAATATCTCTAATAAGGGTTTAATCTCCAACATTTACAGGGAACTCATACGACTTAACAAAAGAATGATAAACTATCCAATAAAAAATGGGCAACAAAACTAAATAGATACTTTTCAAAAGAGGACATGAGGAAGGCCAAGAGACATATGAAAACATGCTCAAAGTCACTAATCATATGAGAGATGCAAATCAAAATGACAATGAAGTACCATCTCACACCTGTCAGAATGGCTATCATTAACAAATCAACAAATGACAAGTGCTGGCGAGGATGCAGAGAAAAAGGAACCCTTGTGCACTGCTGGTGGGAATGCAGACTGGTGCAGCCACTGTGGAGAACAGTATGGAGTTTCTTCAAAAAACTAAAATTAGAACTCCCATTTGACCCAGTGATCTCACTTTTAACAATATATCCCAAGAAACTAGAAACACTAATTAGAAAGGATATATGCACCCCTTTGTTCATGGCAGCACAATTTACAATAGTTAAGATTTGGAAACAGCCTAAGTACCCATCAGTAGATGAGTGGATTAGAAAACGGTGGTACATCTACACAATGGAATACTACTCTGCGGTAAAAAAAGAAGGAAGTCTTACCATTTGCAACAGCAAGATGCTCCAAACCTCAGAGGGAAGGTAGGGAGGGTGGGGATGAGGGAGAAAGATCAACCAAAGGACTTGTATGCATGCATATAAGCCTAACCAATAGACACATCCACCAGGGGGGTGAGGGCATGAGTCGGGGAGTCGGGGCAATGGGAGGATAAGGACACATATGTAATACCTTAATCAATAAAGAAAAAAAGAATTAATATCTGGATTAATGGGAAAACATGGTCCAACAGAAAAACAACCACCACCATTACCACTACTCTAATCAACAGCAACAAAACACTTGATTTATAAAGAATTTAGAATATAACCAATATGACCTTCTAAATTAGTGGAAGGAATAGAATTATTTGGTAATGGTACAGGTACAATTGTTTAAATATTTGAAAAATAAATTTACATTGCACTTATTTTCCTTACATCAGATTTATTAAATAGTTGAGTATGAGAAACAAGGAAAAGGTAAAGACCAGAAAAATAATAGGGAATATTGATTTAACTTTAGCTGAGAAAGAACTTTTTGAGTATAAATTAATGGAAGAAACCATAAAGGAAGAGCTTGATCAATAAGACCAAATAAAATAAAACTGTATCCATAAAAAGTACCCCATTCATGGTTTGTACCATAGGTTTAGAATGAAAGATCGATAGTTCTGGACTTGTGTTTTGAAAAATTACTGTGTGGAGAATGGATTCTAGAAGGGCAAGAGTTGGAAGCGGATAAACGATTTAGCAGGGTATTGCAGTAAATTAGGAGAATGATGATTCTGGCTTGGACTAGAGGAATAATGGAGATGGTTAAAAGAGGTCAGATTTTGGGTACATTTTGAAGCTAGATGACTATTTCTAGAAAAATTTACTCTGTGCAGATAATTAAGGAAATAGGATAATTAGAAGGATATGTTAATCAGGATAGAGTATACACTTGACAGAGGAAAGTATCAGAGGAAATGGTATTGGGATGGAGCACACCTAAATGAATTAGCTTTGACAAGATGGAAACATACTTCATTTGATGAAATGATGAAAAAGTGGTTGGGTACAGGATATTGCTGTATTTGTGTGTGGTAGATTATTAAGGTGAAGAAGTCCACGTTTCAAGCCTCTATTTTTTTTTGTAGTAGGTAAAAGGTGCATTAGGGCAGAGTGGACTTCATGAGAGAGTGACCTATACAGTCATAAAGGGCTCCTCACTCAGAAGGGGGCTCCACCCTTGGGGTTTTAATATTCTGTGATTGCCACCTTGGAATTCTTAATCATTTTACCTTCAAATTTGTTTTGTACACGTGACATCCGTTGGGAAAGTGGAGCACCCTTGGATTTTAGCTCACCTCCCACCTCCCCAGGACTGATTCTGGGTTGGCTACTCCCCTGCCCCTGCCTAGGAACATGTTAATGATCAGGGTCAGGTGTGCACAGCCCATTCCTTAAGTGGTGGGAAGAGACCTGGGTAACTATGAGTGTCTACATTTGTCCCAGGAGTGCAGTATTATATAGTAATTGGAGTTCCAGCGCACAGAATTCATGCATTGGGTAGGGTTCCTAGCACCTGCCGACTGCCAGCCACGGCCTCCCTTCCCCAATTGCCACCTGCCGGCCGGGGCCTTCCATCGTTCCATGCCACCCCCTGCACACATCATAGGGAGCAATCAAACTCCTTCCTGGTCAGTCGAACTCCTGAGGGGACATTTTGCATATTAGGCTTTTATATATATATGAAAAGAATATTGACAACTTGAGGCAGTGACTGCAGAAGGAAGAAAAATGCTTTTATCTTCCTGTTTGAACCAGGAGCCTTGCATTTTCACTTTGTATTGGACCATGAAAATTATGTGGTTGGCCCTGATTAAGGGCCCTGAAGAGGGCAGTTAAGGTTTGGAAAATGCCTCAGTGGAATGGGAGATGAAGTATGTAATAGGATTTCTAGGCAATGTTCATGAATTTGGATTGGCATTAATTTACACTGTTATGTATAATCACTCAAGAAGCATTCAGCATCAATTTATCCGTTACTGGTGATTTCAGAACAAATGTGATAGAAATGCAATACTGAAATCAAGGAAGCAGCCTTTTTGTGATTAATAAAGCTTTTTAATGGAAGAGCCACTAAACAATGATTCTTGGAAAGTGTTGACCGAGCATCAAAAGTGCAATTCCTCAAACTTCTGCAGAATTCATATAGTAAACATTTAGCTTTTCAAGGCTATGTGGTTTAGATTCTCCATCATCTCTCTGTGACTCTCTCTAGTTGTAGGGCAATGGAGAATATGGATTCTGTTCTGACTTTTGTGATATTTGGGCACTATCAGTAATTTTGCATTAGGTATGGCTGAAAATAAAAACAGCATTTCATAGAAAATTTCAGTCCCTTTCTCAAAGACCCAGGAATGAAGCCTAACCATCTTAAGATTGGAAAGATTTGCTCTGGTTCAGAAAGTCAATGACTTATTGAAAACATACATTTTTCTTTGAATCTTAACCTGGAAAACTCCACTAAGTTCACAAAGTTTCCTTGCTTGACTGAAACGGCAGCGTTTTGCGAGGAGGTCAATATAAACGTTAAATTAGGACTTGAAAGATAACATCAGCTTTTGCTTTTTGTTCAAGACTGTGTCTTGGTTTAATTTCACTTATTGTCCCTTTAGATTGGGGAAGACAGGGATATAAAATGCATTTTCTCAGAGATGTTACTCTGAATTAATTTATTATTCAGTTAGCTCTTCTGCCAGCAATGTGTTCAGTGACCTGCCTGATTCCTTGTGCACGTATGCCTTCATTCTTGTTTCTCGATACAAGCATTCATTTCCATGACTCGAGACCAAAAAAATTATCAAATTGGAAGTGTTTAGTGTCTTTGAGAAACTATTTTTTTTTGTTTCACTTGAGTTGTTATAGAATAGGCTTGCTTCTCAAAAATCTGACCTTTCCCAAGGAGAACAGTAGTTGGAGAGACAAATAAGTTGAGTACTCACTGCTTTCTGCTACTTTCTGTATCGATGTGCAATTCATGAATGAAGGCAATGTAATAGATTTGTTGTACATTTGGGGTCTTTGATCTCAACCTTCTACCAATTCTAAATTCATCTGTATCTCCTGGTTTAGGACAAATACATGGAACAGAAAACCAAGACATGAGGAATTCAATATCAAGGCACTTGATTGTAGTTTTTCTCCAATTTTTTTAATCTTAGTTCAAGTAGTTGGGTCTTTACTTGGTCCCTGGGAATTTTCTGTATGGATAGGCTATCAAGTCTTGAGAGATGGGGACCTTGACTTGTTCTTGCCAGTTCTGAACTCAAGCTACATTCCTTTGATGAAGGCCCTATTACCAGCTACTAGACTTTCCTTGGTGCTGACTGCAAACTTAGATCTTTGAATTCTGTGTTCCTAAATCTTTAGTGGTTTTGCTCTGTATACTTGTTGGGTAATCCCTTAACAAATTGCTATCACTATGTCAACAGCTTATCAATGCCACATAACACTTATTTTCTTGGAGGCCATCTTTGTTCTGTCTAGCAGGGTCTATTCCCATTACTTGACATTTAATCAGTTTCCACAGTCTGTAGCACCCCAATGTGTCCTAGTTTTATTAATCCTTTGGCTTCCAGATCTGTCACAGGAAAAGACAGAATGATACACAGGAATATCATCAAAAGAATATAGATTCAGCTGCTTTGAACTTGTAGGACATTAGAAGACTATATATCTATATATATATAAAAGGCTAATATGCAAAGTGTTTCCTCAGGAGTTCAACTGGGAGATTGGGAGTTAAATAGCTCACTATGATGTGCGCTGACCACAGAGGGTGGTGCGGAACATGGCGGGCAACCAGGAGCATCAGCAGGGGAGCTGAGGGAGCAAGGGAAGGAGGAGGTGGGGAGGTGGGGACGTGGGGAACCTAATTGGCCCTTATTGCTAGCCAGGCTTAGGGACTCTACCCATGCACAAATTCCATGAACCAGGCCTCTAGTATATATATAAAAGCCTAAGTGATCATCCAACCCTTTAACCAATTGACCATTTGCCTGTTAGCTATGACATGCAATGACCACCAGGGGAAGATGCTCTCAATAGTAGAGGAGGGAGCCCAATTCCTTGCAGAATTAGCCATGGGTTAGATTGCTGCTGGGGCACTGTCGGCTCCAAATCTGCTTCACCCGCAGCCCGGACCCAGAGATTGGTTTCAGCCTGATCCCCTCAGGCCAGGCCTCTAGTATATATATTTGCTGTCAAGATGTTTATAAGGAAAATAAAGGTGAAATCAGTATTATGAGAAAGGTAGAGAGAATGTATTTTGTAAGCTTAGAGATGAACGAGTGAAGTAGAAATATTTTGGTTGGTTGGCAATAAACAGAAAACAATTAGAAATATCTTAAGCCAAAAGGGAGAATCCTATATAATAAAAGCCTAATATGCAAATTAACCGAACAGTGGAATGACTGGTTGCTATGACGCACACTGACTACCAGGGGGCAGATGCTCAATGCATGATCACAGGGGGAGCGCCGCTCAGCCAGAAGCCAGGCTCACGGTTGGCAAGTGCAGTGATGGTGGCAGGAGCCTCTCTTGCCTCCACTGCAGGTGGGTGGTGAGGAGCGAGGGGTCCCTGACTGAGAGAGGATTGGGCCTAAGTCAGCAGGTGAACATCCCCCGAGGGGTCCTGGACTGTGAGAGGGTGCAGGCCGGGCTGAGGGACACCCCACCCCCCCCCGCCCTCAGTGCGTGAATCTCTTGCACCAGGCCTCTAGTTTTTTATAAAGAGGTATGTGGAATTCACAGGTATAAATATAGCACACCTTTGAGTAAGGGACTCACTTGTCATCTCTCAAATTTGCTTCTATTTATACATCTGCTTCATTCTCTGAATACAAGTCCTCATGGCTTTTAAGATGACAAACAGAAAATATGATCTTTTACAAAGCAAACATTAAACCCTGGCTGGTGTGGCTCAGTTAGTTGGAGCATCGTCTCATACACCAAAAGGTTGTGGGTTCAGTTCCTGCTCAGGGCACATACCTAGGTAGTGGGTTTGACCCTTGGACAGGGCTCATACAGGAGGCAACAACCAATGGATGTTTTTCTT
>NW_006281978.1:201196-219756 GCF_000327345.1 Myotis davidii | reverse complement strand
TTCCCTCTCTCTAAAATCAATTAGCATAACCTTTGGTGAAGATAAAAATAAGCAAACATATATTTGATCCTGTAACTCCTTGCTTTAAAACCCTCTGATGGATTCCCATTGCACCTTAACATGAAAAAGTCCTTAACATGCTCTACAAAGCCCTATGTTATCTGGTCTCTACCTACTTCTCTAACCTCATTTGCTACCACTTCTTTTTTTATTCCTTTGCCCTAGGAAAAGGCAGAATGATACATAGGAAGATCATCAAAAGACTGTAGATTCAGCTGCTTTGAACTTGTAGGACATTAGTACACAACTTAGACTCCTGCTTTTGAGTCTTCAGATTTTGTTTCCCTTACTTTTTATTATACTTCCCCGTCCCATTTTTCTAGTATATATTACTTTCTGAAATTATGCGGTTCATGAATTTATCTGTTTATCATCCAACACCTTCCAAGTTGTAAGCTGTATGAGACCTAAGGCATTGCTGTGCTTTTCACTCTTGTAGCTTCAGTACCTAGAATTATGTATGGCACATATTAAGGACTCAGTGAACATTTGTTAAACCAATTAAAAGAATAAGGTGATAGAACATTGAGAGTCAGACATCAGCAGAGTGACCTGGCATTAGGGAGAAAGAAAGGCATAAATAATAATAATGTTATTTAACGATATAGAATGTATAAAAACAAATGATAAATGGCAAGTCATATGCTTGCTTTGGCAGTACATATACTAAAATTGGAATAATACAGAGAAGATTAGCATGGCCCCTGTGCAAGGATGACATGCAAATTTGTGAAGCGTTCCATATTTTTTAATTAAAAAAATAAAATGGTAAGTCATATTAGCTAATGTTTTTTGAATACTTTCTCTCTGTTTGATGCTGTTCAATGAATGTGTTAATTCATGTAATCCCTTCGACAATTTTATGAAATAGATCCCATTATAATCCCCACTTTAAATCTGTAGAAGCTAAGGCATGAAGATGCTAAGTGATGTGCCCAAGGGCAAACAGCTAGTAAAACAGAAAGACATGATTCAGGATACAGACCTAGATAGTCCCAGTCCACACACAGTACACCTAACCTCTAATGAATACTGCCTACCTTGATTACATAGCAACACAAACTTGATCCTGAAGCAAGTTCTCCTTCACACGTTCTCTAGCCAGAGTTATAGCTAGGGCCTGAATATGTAAATTAACTTAAAGGTTAGAATAAGTAAGCATATACAAGGGCAGATCAACGTGTGTGAGAGGTGGGAGCCAAGCTGTCTCAACAAAATAAATAAGGCGTAATACTTTAAGCAATAAAAATAAATAAATTAACTAACTTTAGGGATAGCAAGTGAACTCACTGAAAGTAAAATGTGAAGGTTTACTGTCTTTAATTGGTGGTCTCTTAGAATGAAGTACACAGTGCTGAGATTTTAAAACATACTGTGAGTTGCCGAAACCGGTTTGGCTCAGTGGATAGAGCATTGGCCTGCGGACTGAAAGGTCCCAGGTTCGATTCCGGTCAAGGGCATGTACCTGGGTTGCGGGCACATCCCCAGTAGGAGATGTGCAGGAGGCAGCTGATCGATGTCTCTCTGTCATCGATGTTTCTAACTCTCTATCTCTCTCCCTTCCTCTCTGTAAAAAATCAATAAAATATATTTAAAAAAAAAATAAAACATACTGTGTGTGTGTGTGTGTGTGTGTGTGTGTGGTCACATTCAACTACTTCATAGTTTGTCTCAAAGTAGGGCAATATTAAATTATTTCGCATTTAGTAGTATAAACATTCATCCAACACATGGAACATCTTTTATTTCTCATGTAAAGTGAAATTAGTGTCATAAAGGAGCTACTGGAGTATAAATATTGAAATTACTCTGGGATGCAACAAACTTCAGACCAAACAAATGAAAAGAAAGAAAGAGAAAAAAAAAACCAAGAAAAGAAAAAGTGCTTATTGTAAGAGCAGGTGAAAGGGATAGGAACCATCCATTAAGAAGACATTAAAATGGATCTCGATTCTTACTATGAAATGCTGAATGCTTTTTTTACAGTGTGTGTTGTTTACCACAAGATGGCAGCTAAGGGACTGTCATTTGAATATGGCAAAGGTAGGTAGGCAGTGTTGTGTAGCAATCCTTTCTTTCTTTAATGAAGCACAAATTTGATTTCAAGTTTTGCTTCTAACAATATGCAAATTTATCAAAACCATGGTACAGAGGACCTTGCCATAAAATATATAGAATGCCAAGATTTTTCCGGGTTTATTGATCTTTAAAGTTATTGGGAGGATGATATTGATTGTCAGCCAAGAAAAGTCGTGGACAGGGCTTATTTAAAAATAAAACAATAGAAAGCACAAGCTATACAAAGAAGATGCACCAGGAACTTGGAGAAGAATGGATAGTTTGAATGAGGAGCCAGGCTTCATTATAGTTAATTGATCATTCCAGCAATGATGCTCACCTTGGTTTTTAAATCAATGTGTCAGTAAACTCCATCAATCATTAAGAAAGCCAAACCATGAGAAGAAAGCTATTTTAGGAATTGATCAGGCACAAAACATTATTCCTTTAAGTTCAGCCTTCTCCATGAAGTCCTTTCTCACTTTTGATTTGCTGCCCAAATCACTCACTTTGGGATTTAATCATGCCTGGACCTATGTTGTTGTGTGTCTTTTGTGTGTTTATTTTTTTATTAGATTATAAAGTGCTTTGCATAAGAAGTGTGTCTTACTTTTTCATGCTGAACATGTGGTTCACCTAGCAGCATCCTCAGTTACAGGATGGTTACAGTAGCATGGGCAGTATAATACAGAAATTAAGAGAGTGTACCCTGGAGCCATACTACCTACATATATACCTTATCTCTGTGTAACCTTATACAAGTTATTTAACCTCTCTGAGAGTTAATTTTCTCAATAGAAAATGATTAGCAGTTAATATAAGTAAAAGTTTTAAAATAGTACCTGGTGTGCAGTAAGTTCTTTATTAGTCTTTGCTATCAATGATTGGAGAGTCTCCTAATATGAGGGGCTTGATTTGCCCTCTTGTGTTGCCTCCTGGTAGATGAGTAAACCTGGCACTGGGAATCCAACAGCTCTCTACTGGTAAACCCTCTGGTCACAATTACCCTAAGTGATGTTTCCTTAAGAGAAAGAAAAAATTTAGTCATAAGTACCTGAAAGTCCCATAACCTGTTCTATAAGGAGTACTTTCTTTCATACTTCCAGGAAGGAAGTTTTCGTCATTTTGTAGTTTATAAAGTTGACGCACCACTTTGGAGAGACTTGCTCTCTAAGAGTGAGGTCTGTTGTTTCATAATATGGTCAGCTCTGCTGAAGTGCTGGTTCAGTATTGCTTCTTGGACTGTGTCTTGTTCCAGCCATATAACGGCAGGGAAAGGGGTGGGCAGAGTGTGGGAACAATGGAGGCTAATCAATATTCATTGAAATTTACTATATGTTAAGTCTTTTGGTAGGAGCTTCCATTTGCAGTGTCATATGTAATTGTCACAGTTACTAGTCACATTTTACAACCAAAATATCCGAGATTCAGATAGTGTGTAACTTTCAAGATTATTTATACTGGTGGCTGCTTTTACATGTGGGTTCACCTTTAACCCTTCCAACACCTTTCCTCCATCTTTGTGATCCTTTTAGTTCTGCATGTAAGAAAGCAGATAATTCTTCCTTAGAAGATAACATACTGGTCCACCCATGAAGAATTTGATGTTCTCTTCTCAGTGTTTCTACTGTATTTTTATGCTGTTATTAAAGGGTTTGGGTATATAAACATATTTTAGGGTTGCCAGATTTAGCAAATAAAAATGCATACATGTCCCAAAAATTGCATGGGGCATACTTATACTAAAATATTATTTGTTGTTCACTTGAAATTTAAATTTAAATGGGCATCCTGTATTTTGTAAATATGTTCCTCCCTCCCCACTTTCTTCTCTCACTTCCTCCCCATATAGTTTCACTCCCATTTATTTGGAGGGTGAGGGTACCCCAGGGCTTCCCATAGTGCCTACATAAAAAGGTGCTCAAATGTTGAAAGGAAAGAAATAATTTCTATGGGATGTCAAATTACTTCAGTTAGTTGTGTGCTATGATATATTGGTGTCCATTATAAAAAAAAAAAAAACCTGGAGGCTGAACAACAGATAATCTCCAGAATTCACTAGGAGTTACACTTGAAAAAATGAAGCAATCATTATCTAGCAAATTCAATTGGTCAATATCAGATAAATTACTTTCCAAGGGTAGGTTTGAGGAACACAAATCATGTTGAGTTCTTTAGTTTCCATTTTCACTTCTGAAGAGCTTGGTCTCATAGAAGTGCGTCTATCCAAGCCTCTTCCTTAGACTCCCAAATGAAAGAATCCATATGTAACAGTTTATAACCTCAGTTATCAACTCATAGTGGTTTCTGTTTTGATTGGAATTCTCCTGTTAATGTCACCAATCTTTGTTCTTAGCCATCTCCTCTTTCCATCCCTGCCTTTAGCTTCTCAAAATGGATACAGGCTAACTGAAATGCAAAGACATTTTTTTCCAGAGAGTTTCTTCTTCATTTGTTTTTTGCTCATGAATCTCCAGCTGTGGTAAACAATTTGTGTTAAATTAGTGAAAACATGTACATCATTACATGTATCTAAATGCTTCTAAAAAATCATTTCTTTCTGCAATATAATGGCTAGTGTTAGAATTATATCCAAAATGGAAAATGACAGCATTTTTGGAAATAGGAGGTTTATTATTTTTATTTTTTAAATGTTTTCATGTGTCTCCTTTTAATCTTTTTGCATGTGTGCATATACATTCTTATTACTAAATTTGTATCATATGTTTTATCTATTGTTACATCATATCAGATAGTTAATTATCCTTTGAAATAATGTTGCTTGTGGCTATTAGTATTGCACCCATGTTACACTTTATTTTATTTTTTAAATATATTTTATTGATTTTTTACAGAGAGGAAGGGAGAGAGATAGAAAGTTAGAAACATCGATGAGAGAGAAACATCGATCAGCTGCCTCCTGCACACCTCCTACTGGGGATGTGCCCGCAACCAAGGTACATGCCCTTGACCGGAATCGAACATGGGACCTTTCAGTCCACAGGCCGACGCTCTATCCACTGAGCAAAACCGGTTACGGCCCATGTTACACTTTAACTAAATGTTTTCCTATTATAATTTATTGGAAGTAATGCTACAGTGAACATTCTTGCATTTTATATTTTTCTTTAAATGTACCATTGCGAGATAGTCCTAGGAGTAATGTTACTAAAATACAATAAATTTTAAATCTTCAGAGTTGTAACTTCCCCCATGATGAAATGAAATTGATAATTATTAAATCAATTTATAATTTCATTGATGGAAAATATTTTAAATAGACATTATCTTAAATAGACATCCTGCTGAGGACTTACAGATAAGCTCATCTGTGGAACTGTATTAGGCTTTTCTAAAAATAAAATTAGCTAATTTTGTGCAGCATTTACAGTCTTATTACTCTTAACAAAATTCAAAACTCCATTTTAAACCAACTAATGTAATAGCTGCTCTTCAGGGTAGAATAATAAAAGCTACTTACACAACTTGGAGGCTATAATTATGATGGGCTATGGCTCTAACTTCTATAGGAGAATGTGCTCTATCCTACCAAATGGAGAAAACTTCACAGCAAGGGTGGGGAACCGTTTTTTCTGCCAAGGTGATGCAGTTAGCTATTTGGATATTTATAACAGAATTCGAGGGCTATACAAAATTATCAACTTAAAAATTAACCTGTTAGAATCTGAACTCGGGGGAGAATCAAGATGGCAGCATAGGTAAACGCTGGTACTTGTCGCCTCCCATAACCACATCAAAATTACAATTAAAATACAGAACAGCCATCATTCAGAACCACTTGAAAACTGGCTGAATTTGCCAAAACCGGTTTGGCTCAGTGGATAGAGCGTCGGCCTGTGGACTCAAGGGTCCCGGGTTCGATTCCGGTCGAGGGCATGTACCTGGGTTGCGGGCACATCCCCAGTGGGAGGTGTGCAGGAGGCAGCTGATCGATGTTTCTCTCTCATCGATGTTTCTAGCTCTCTATCTCTCTCCCTTCCTCTCTGTAAAAAATCAATAAAATATATTTAAAAAAAAAGAAAACTAGCTGAATGAAAGTCCTACAACTAGAGAAGTAAAGAAGAAAGAACATCAAAACTTGCATGAGGGACAGAGGCAGGACGGGCTGGTCAACACCCATGTGTGGTGTGTTTTTAATTGGGATGGAAATCATCCCTGTGGAGGCCTCCTGTGAGGAGCAAGGGATCCCAGCCCAACACCAGACCCCTAGCCCAGGGCTCCATAACTGGGAAGAGAAGTCCCTGTAACTTCTAGCTGTAAAAACCAGCAGGGATTGTGGCTGAAGGAAACAGAGGCTGCTGGAGACTCAGGCAGTCCCTCTCAAAGAGCCGGAGCAGGTAATTACACAGCCCTGCTCATTCTAGTGGTAGCATTGGGGAAACCAGGGATCTAATGGGAGGAACTGGATTGTCTGGCATCAGGGCAGCAACTTTGGGGCAGCCTTCTCCTAGATAGGGGTGCTCATGGGGATCACTGGCAGAAATATCTGAACTTCCATCAGCAAAGCCCATACTGTTTGCTCTGCCCTGGTGATTCTCTGAGGCACTGCCCCATCCAACTTGCAGCCCCACCCAAGTTGTTTGCAGCAGCTTTTCCATATGAATGGCCTGTCCTGTCTCAGGCTTCAGACTTTGCTAAAGTCTCTCAAACAAGCAGCAGCTGGCATCAGCATGCCTCATACCTATCAATAAGATGCCCAAGACCAGGCTCTAGCAGCAGCCTGCCTTGCTACACAGCTGTAGCACCAGCCTGCCTTGCTTCATAGCTGGGCCTCGCCTGGGCACTTCCAAACCCAATACAAAGAGGAAGAATCTGCAGATTTCTCTGTAGCTCCTGCTGGGTGGGCCCAGGCAGTGGCTGACTTTGGACCTCCCTGAAGACCCAAAAGCCAGTGTACTCAGTGGTCAGTGTCAGACCATAGCAGATTATAACTCTACACATCCACAAGCAACACACTTAAGAGGCAGACTCAGTGAGCATCAAAGCCCCATTGAAACAAGTCCTGCTCCATACGGGTGTCTCCTGCACAGCAGCTCTTCCACTGTAGTTGCAGCTGATCCTCACAGCCAATTTGCCTGGATTTCAATTCCTCCCAGTGATACCAACAGGAATCAAGGCACAACTACAAGACTGTGCACACAGCTCACACAGGGGTGCACCTAGAGGTCCCATGTGACTAGGGAGACTGAGCTACTGGGCCCTACAGGACACCTACTACACAAAGCCACCCTACCAACTCCAGGAGACATAGCAGTTCTATCTAATACATAGAAACAAACACAGGGAAGCAGCCAAAATGAGGAGACAAAGAAACATGTCACAAATAAAAGAATGGAAGAAATATCCAGAAAGAGAAATAAATGAAATGGAAGAAAGCAAACTACTGGATTCAGAGTTTAAAGCAATGGTTATAAGGTTGCTCAAGTGTTGTGGTCCAACCCCAGCAGGTCCAGGGGTGCCCAAAGGTGTGGACAGAGTTGGCGAAGAAGGAATGACTCGGAGACAGCGTTCAGTTGATCAGCAGCCTAGCCAGGATCTCTAGCCATGATCTCCAGCCAGGTTCTGTCCAGGATCTCCAGCCAGGTTCTGTGTTTTATTGTCTTGTTACATCTGTATTTATACCAGTTGATTTTAATCCTATCAATTTCTATTCCAAAGGTTAGGGCATTTCTTATCTCCATTCCAGGGAGTAAAGATTTGTAGCTTAATCATAATTGTTCATAGTTAAAGTGATTAACTACCCACCTGGCACTTAGTTAAGGGGTTTTATTTCCTCCCTAACTTCAGGGAAAAATCCCTACCTGGGGAAACAACCTTTCTCAGAGAGGTGACCTTGGTTAAAACACATAGTGCCAAGAAGGGGAGCAAACATATTAAGAACAGTATGCCATATACGCAAGGTCCCTTGAAACATATGCTGTGCAGATGTTTCTTCCCTGCAGCGACTTTGTCAAGCAGCAAGGATGGACCAGCTTCTGGCACTCAAGGATCTTTATCAGAGCTTCAGTGGATTCAAAGAGAGCTTCAAGGGACTTAGTGAAACTTTCAAGGATTTTAGTGAGAATTTCAAAGACATGAAAAAGGACCAGTCAGAAATTAAGTATACACTAACTGAAAAAAAGAATAATTTACAGGGCCCTAGCTGGTTTTGCTCAGTGGATAGAGCATCAGCCTGTGCACTGAAAGGTCCTGGGTTTGATTCCAGTCAAAGGCTCATGCCTGGGTTTCAGGGTGGGGCATGAAAGAGGCAGCCAATCAATGACTCTCTCTCATTATCGATGTTTCTATCTTTCTCTCCGTCTCCCTTCCTCTCTGAAATCAATAAAAATATATATGTATTTTAAAAGATTCCTTGTTCAGCCACTGTGTGATTTTGGACAAGTTACATAACCGCTCTGAGTTTTAGTTTTATAAGAGGGACTATCATTCACATATAGAAATTTTTTGATATTTGCAATATCAAAAAATATTTGATATTTTGATAGTAAAACAAAGACTTATATTTTTGATATTTATTTTATATATTTAAATGCCATTTAACAAAGACAAATCAACCAAAAAAATGAGTTCGCGTGTCACCTCTGACACGCGTGTCATAGGTTCGCCATCACTGCTCTGGGACAACTTCAAGCATGCCAACATTCGCATTATCGGGGAGAGAGAGAGCAAGATATTGAAAACCTATTTGAAGAAATAATGACAATAAAGTTCCCTTACCTGTGAATGAAATAGACTTACAAGTCCAAGAAGGTTAGAAGGTCCCAAACAAGAGGAACCCAAAGAAGCCCACACCAAGACACATCACAATTAAAATGCCAAAGGTTAAAGACAAAGAGAAAATCTTAAAAGCATAAAGAGAAAAGCAGTTAGTTACCTACAAGGGGGCACCCATATAACTGCCAGCTGATTTCTTAAGAGAAATTTTTCAGGCCAGAAGGGAATGGTAAAAAATACTCAAAGGGATAAATAGCAAGGACATACAACCAAGATTACCCAGAAAAGCTATTATTTAGAATTGAAGGTTAGATAAAGAGCTTCACAGACAAGAAAAAGCTAAAGCAGTTCATTATCACCAAACCATTATTACTTAAAATGTTGAAGGGTATACTTCAAAAAAAGCAGGAGGAAGAAGGATGTAGAGGAGGAGGAGGAGGAAGAGGAAGAGAAGAAGAAGGGAAAAATGAACAATAAAATGGCAATAAATACATATCTATCAACAATTGAGTATAAAAATAAAAATAAATGAACAAGGACTCTAATGAACAAAATAAACTGATGAATAAAATAGAATCAGAGGTATGGAAACATGGAACAGGCTGACGAATCTCAGAGAAAAGGGGGAGGCAGAGATTAATCAAAGATATTATAAGAATATATGCATTACCTGTGTACACAGACAATAGGGTGGTGAAGGCTTGGGGTGGGATAGGAGCTGGGTAGAGGTGGGCAATGGGGTGGGGGAAAGAACACCTGTAATATCTCAGCAATAAAGATTAAAAAAAATAGCCTACTATATTTTGTCAAACATTGAATTAACTCAACGCTAATGCCTTGGCAGGGCCAGACCAAATGATTTCACAGGCTGGACGTTTCCCACTCCTGCTTTACAGAAAAAGCATTTATTTGAAAGAAAATGAGTTAATTTCTAATACATTTACATTTGCTTTCAAATTGTTAATATCTCTGGTCTCCCTCAGAGGATGTTAACTAGCAAGTAAGCAAGCAAACTCCCATAAGCACAAAGTCTCCAGATACAGTTTCCATTAGCTTATATTGCCCAGATGTCAGGGGTGTATGAGACATTAAGAAAGGAAAAATGGGTGCAGAGGATGGAAGCAGGTTTCTACATGGAGTCTTGCTAATATTGTTGTGAAAATATTTCTTTCTCAAGGAATTTTGCCTCTCTTATATCCATGCTTTCCAGGTAAACATCCCCCAAACCTCCAGTTACTTTTTAGTCACCTGTAGACTGCTCTAAGTCATGATATGAACACAGTACAAAAAGCAGAAGATATCACATGGATAGAAAGTGCCAGAACCAAACCTGGGCACGATGTGCCTCTGCAATGTTTATGGTTTGTGTGACTGGTAACTACTTCCACCCCAGGCATAGTTCTGTATATGTTTCTGTGGATGCGTGCGGGGTGTGGGATGGAGGGAAGATCTACATCAGAATGATCTGCTTCCCTCCTTTGCAGTTACAGAAATTATTGGAAGTACTTCACAGGTTCCAGATGAAACAAAAGTATCTTGCATTTATAGAGGCTGTGCTGTCACAGAGGACCATAAATGATCCTTAAAGCAATACTATTTGGTTAAGGTAGGGGCATCTCTTTTTTTCTCATAAGAAACTGAGTCTCAGAGGAGTCAAAACTTTGCCAAAAGCCACACATCTCATAGAATATGGCTGCTCAATATCTTACTTTCCACTCCTAGTCATTAGTGGAGCAAAAGACCATTCTTCTGTAACTGCTGTTTTTCTTTTTCATTTCTTTAAATAGAATTTTTATTGAATTTATTGGGGTGACATCAGTTAATAAAATTATATAGGTTTTTAGGTGTACAATTCTATAATACATCATCTGTATATTCTATTGTGTGTTCACCATCCAAAGTCAAGTCTCTTTACATGACCATTTATCCCCGCTATACCTTTTTCTACCTCCCCCATCCCCCTTCCCTTTGGTAATCACTGTACTGTTGTTTTTCTCTTCCCAGCCCTCTCTGTCTTTTCTCTATTTTACTGACCACACACCTTTACTTCACTTTGCTGATCCTGGCAGACAGCCAGTCCTGTTTAACAATGAAACTCATTTTACTCACAGGTTCTTTTGCCTATGGTGTCAGTGAGGCATCTTTCTAGACTAGTCCTGGATGTAAATAGAGTATCTTTTTTGCACAAGGAATTTTGGCACATTTCCTTTTCCTTATCCTATTGTAGTGAGGAAAAGCAAAAGACAGTTTACCTTCTCAAGGCCACCACATATTGCTAACTTCCTGACCACTGACATTGGGATTTTCCTTACTTTAGTCTTGTCTTACAGTATACATCATATAAAAGTAGAAGTTTGGTAGGTACTCACAGATAATGCAGCATTTGAATAAAATAGAGCGCCTTTCCCTAAACCTTGAGTGATTAGCTGCCAAGGCTCCCTGGCTAGTGCTTCATTAACCTTTATGTAACTAATTATTCTTACCTAATCAACTCACAAAAATGATTAAGAAAACCTTTTTTGCTTTTAAGGATTGTTTTTTTTTTCTTCTTCTCATGTTTGGAGCTCCCATATACATCTGATATGCTGAAGCAACCTTTCTCCCCTTCAGCTTTGCCTTATAGAAATATGATTACTTAATATACTTTATAAAGATTCAAAGCCTCTATCTAAATATCATCTCTAAGTTATAACTTTTTCCATTCATTATATTGTAGCATATTAAATTTATATACCTAGTAGAATTTCAATTAATGTTTGGATCCGGATTTCTCAAGATGGATATAATAATTTTACAGTGCATAAGGGAAAGTGTCTATCAAGGTGAGAGTTGGGAGAGACTAAGGGGATGATGAATCAGTAGAAAGTCTAGTGGATGGAGTGCCTCTGCTGGACTTCAATCTATACTCCTGGAGTCTAAAATTTTTGTCTTTCTTAGGAAATTGATCTGTATTCCTGACTAAATAGCAATCATGGTATGAGTATTTCCCCTTCAACATTTGTACAGTAAGTCCTCACTTAACACAGGTAATAGGATCTGCAACTTTAAGCAAAATGACGTTTAATGAAACCAATTTTACCATAGGCTAATTGATATATACAAGAGTCAAATTACTTTTTCACTGTTATAATAATTTTATTTTGCATTTTTTCAGAAGTCTATGAATGATTTTTAAAAAGCACCGCCTTACTCCATGTGTGTCTGATAATTGTTAAAGCAGGCCATGAGTATGTCAACAGCTTGAGCATCGGTATCTTGTGAGGATTTCACACTAACCAGCCACACACCAAAGAGCTTGGCAGCTTTTCTATCTTGTTTTTAATACAATGGTATACCCACTCTGATGTTAAACTGGTTCAGTCAAATTTCCACCACACACTTTGCAAAATCAGTGGTGATTAGCAAGTTAGTGAGCTTTGGCATGGAGCTGTGCTCACTTGCCAGTGACAGCCTGGAAGTCGGTTTAGATGCTGGCAACAGAGCATGGAGAATGACAAGTTTCACACTGTAAGAAAGAGTCGGGTATCTTTTTCCAGGATTATGTTGGGTGATTGGCACATGTGACAGGTGAAGTATTCCTTAATATATCTTCTTTTTTTAAAAAAATTTATCTTATTGTTGAAATTATTATAGATGTCCCTTCCTCTTTCCCCATTGACCCACTCCACCCTGCTCCTGCCCCCTCCCCAAATCTTCCCTGCACTATTGTCTGTCCATGGGCTATGCATATATGCATATAAGTTAATTGGTTAATCTCTTCTTACCTCCCTTGCCTCTGAAATACTTCAGTCTGCTCCGTGCTTCAATGTCTCTGGATCTTTTTTGTTCATCAGGTTATTTTGTTCATTAGATTTCACATATAGTAGTAAGTGAGATCATGTGATACTTGTCTTTCTCTGACTCCTTGTTTTACTTAGCATAATATTCTTCAGATCTCTAAGGGTAAGAGATGCTTCCTTTTCACAGCTGCATAGTATTCCATTGTCTAAATGTACCACAGTTTTTAAACCCATTCATCTACTGATGGGCACTTGGGCTGTTTCCAGATCTTAGCTATTGTAAACTGTGCTACTATGAACATAGGGTGCATATCTTCTTTCTGATTGGTATTTCTTAGGATATATTCCTAGAAGTGGGGTTGTTGGATCAAATAGTTCCATTTTTAATTTTTTTGAGGAAACTCCACCCCATTATCCATAGTGGTTATACCAGTTTGCATTCCTACCAGCAGTGAACTAGGGTTCCTTTTTCTCCACATCCTTGCTAGCACTTGTTGTTCACTGATTTATTAGTGGTGGCCATCTTGGCTGGCTTGAAGTGGTACCTCATTATCATTTTAATTTGCATCTCTCTGATAATTAGTGCTGTTGAGAACTTTTTTACACGTTTCTTAGCCATGTAGCCTTTCTGGAGAAGTATATATTCAGGTCGTCTGCCCAGTTTTTTTTGTTTTTTTTATTGGATTGTTTGTCTTCCTTTTGTTAAGTTGTATGAGTACATTATACATTTTGGAAAATAACCCCTTATCAGATGTATCATTGGCACATATGTTCTCCCCTACAGTGGGTACCCTTTTCATTTTGATGCTGATTTCTTTTGCTGTGCAAAAGCTTTTTCTTTGGATATGGTTCCATTTGTTTGTATTTTCCTTTGTTTCTCTTGCCCTAGAAATTGTATCAGTGAAAATTCTGCTACATGAGATGTCTGATATTTTGCTGTCTATGTTTTCTTCTTGGATTTTTATGGTTTCCAGACTTACATTGAAGTCTTTTACCCATTTTTAGTTTATTCTTGTGTATGGTATAATTTGGTGGCCTAGTTTCTTTATTATATTTTTTGGCATGTATCGGTCCTATATTCCCAACACCACTTATTGAAGAGACTGTCTTTACTCCATTGTATGTCCTTGCCTCCTTTGTCAAATATTAATAGAGCATAATGGCTTGGATCGATTTCTGGGATCTCTGTTCTGTTCCATTGATCTATTTACCTGTTCTTGTGCCAGTACAAGGCTGTTATGATTACAGTGGCTTTGTAGTATAACTTGATATCTGGTATTGTGGTCCCTGCAACTTTGTTCTTCTTTTTCAAGATTGCTTAAGCTATTCTGGGTCTTTTTTGGTTCCATATAAATTTTTGGAGTGTTTATTCTATGATATTTTGATAGGGATTGCATTGATTCTATAGATTGCTTTGGGTAGTATGGACATTTAAATGATATTAATTCTATCAATCCATGAACACGATATATTCTTCCACTTGTTTGTATTTTTTTCTATCTCTTTTTTCAAAGTTCTGTATTTTTCCAGGTAAAGGTCTTTTACCGCCTTGATTAAGTTTATTTTTAGGTATCTTAATTTTTTTCGTTACAATGGTAAATGGGATTGTGTTTTTACTTTCTTTTTTATTGGTGTATAAAAACGCCATCAAATTCTGGGTGATAATTTTGTATCCTGTTACATTGCCAAATTCATTTATTAAACCTAATAGTGTTTTGGCAGAGTCGTTTGGCTTTTCTATGTACAATATCATGTCATCTGCGAATAATGACAGTTTTACATCCTCCTTTTCAATTTGAATGCCTTTTATTTTCTCTCCTTGTCTGATCACTGTGTCTAGGATTTCAAGTACTATGTTGATTAAGAGAGGTGAAAGTAGCCCAGCTGGTGAGGCTTGGTGGTTGAGGGTTAACCCATGAACCACGAGGTCACAGTTTGATTCCATGTCAGGGCACAGCCTCCAGGTTGTGGGCATGCAGGAGGCAGCCAATCAATGATTATCTCTCATCATTGATGTTTCTACATCTCCTTTCCTCTAACTTCCTCTTTGTGAAATCAATATAAACATATTTTTAACAATTTAAAAAGTGGTGAAAGTGGACAACCCTGTTTTGTTCCTGTTCTTAGGAGAAATAGTTTTAGTTTTTGCCCATTGAGTATGATGTTAGCTATAGGTTTGTCATAAAATGGTAAGGCTTTTATTATGTTAAGGTATGATCCCTCAATTCCCACTTTGCTGAGAGTTTTTATCAAAAATGGGTGCTGGATTTTGTCAAAAGTTTTTTTCTGGGTCTACTGATCATGTGATTTTTGTCTTTTGATTTGTTTATGTGGTGTATCACATTTATTGATTTGCAAATATTGTACTAGCCTTGCATCCCTGAAATAAATCCCACCTGGTCATGGTGTATGATCTCTCTAATGTAATGCTGGATCCGAATTGCTAATGTTTTTGTTGAGGATTTCAGCATTTATGCTCATCTGTGATATTGGCCTGTAATTTTCTTTTTTTGTAGTGGTTTTGGAAATAGAATAATGCTGGCTTTTGTAGAAAGAGCTTGGAAGTGTTTCTTCCTCTTATATTTCTTAGAATAGTTGGAGGAGGATAGGTGTTAGTTTTTCTTTGAATGCTTGGTAAAACTCCCTTGTGAAGCCATCGGGACCAGGGCTTTTGATTGTTGGGAATTTTCTATTTTTTAATTATTGCTTCAATTATATCAGTTATTATTATCCTGTTCACGTTTTCTGCTTCCTCCTGATCCAGTTTTGGAAGATAGTATTTTTCTAGGAATTTGTTCATTTCATCCACATTGTTCAGCTTGTTGGCTAGTTGTTCATACTATTTTCTTATAATCCTTTGTATTTCTGTGGTATCAGTTGTTATTTCACCTCTTTCATTTCTGATTTTATTTACTGGGTCCTCTCTCTTTGATTCTTGATGAGTCTGGCTAATGGTTTATCAATTTTGTTTATCCTTTCAAAGAATCACCTAAAGTTTAATTGATCTTTTGTATTGTTTTTCAGTCTCTATGTCATTTATTTCTGCTCTAGTCTTTATTATTTCCTTCCTTTTACTTACCCTGGGCTTTTCTTTTTGTGCACTTTCTAGTTCTTTAAGTTGTAGGGTTAGATAGTTTGTTAGAAATTTTTCTTTTTTTCTTGAGGTAGGCCTGTACATGCTATGAACTTCCTCCTCAGAACTGCATTGTGTGTCCCGTACATTTTGGGTTGTTGTATGTTCATTTTCATTTGTTTCCAGGAAGTTTTTTTATTTCTTTCTTGAATTCATTGGTAACCCATTCAGTGTTTAATAACATACTACTTAGTCTCCCTGTGCTTGAATGTTTACACTTTATCCACTGAGCCAAACTGGTTAGGGCTACTATGTGTCCTTTTTAAAAATGATATTTTACTGAAAGAAATGATAGGCTTCTTAAGTGAAGGTAATTTTAGGCTGCTGTGTTTTTTGTTGTTTGTTTCTAAATATATTTTTATTGATTTCAGAGAGGAAGGGAAAGGAAGAGAAAGACAGAAACATCAGTTATGAGAGAGAATCGTTGACTGGATACGCCTCCTGCATGCCCCACACTGAGGATTGAGCTGCAACTCTGGCATCAGCCCTGACTGGGAATGGAGCCATGATATCTGGGTTCATAGGTCAATGCTAATCCACTGAGCCACATTGGCCAGACCCAATTTTTTTTTCATTTCCATTTGCTTGAAAAATTTTTTTCCAGCCCTTCACTTTTATCCTGTGCGAGTCTTTTGTTCTGAGGTGGGTCTCTTTTAGACAGCATATATTTGGGCCATGTTTTCTTATTCATTCAGCTACCCTATGTCTTTTGATTGAAGCTTTTCAGACATTTACACATATGATTATTATTGATAGGTAGTTATTTGCTGCCATTTTTATACTTTATGCCTGTGTTCCTCTCTCTTTATTTCTTCTTCTTATAACAGACCCTTTAGCATTCCTTGCAGTGTTGGTTTAATGGTAGTAAACTCTTTTAGCCTTTTTTTTTGGTCTGAGAAGCTCTTTATTTCTCTTTCCATTTTGAATGATAGCCTTGCTGTATAGAGTAGCCTTGGATTCAGTCCCTTGCTTTTCATTACCTTGTATACTTCATACTACTCTCTGCTGGCTTGTAGTATTTCTATTGAGATATCAGCTGACATTCTAATGGGAGCTCTCCTGTAGGTAATTTTCTGTCTCTCTTGCAGCCTTTAATATTCTTTCTTTGTCTTTAATGTTTGCTATTTTAATTATTATGTGACTAGGTGTGAGTCATTTGGGGTTCATTTTTATTGGGATTCTCTGTATTTCCTGAACTTGAGTGACTTTTTCCTTCATCAGGTTAGGGAGATTTTCTGTCATTATTCCTTCAAGCAGGGTCTCTATCCATTTCTCAGATTCTTCTCCTTCTGGAATCCCTATGATGTTGATGCTGTTATGTTTCATGTTGTGCCCAAATTCTCTTACATTCTCCTCCTGCTTTTTAATTTATTTTTTCCAATTGCTCTGAATGGTTGTTTTTATATACCTTATCTTGTAATTGCTGATTCGGTACTCAGCTTCTTTTAGTCTACTGTTGATTCCTTCCAGGGTAATTTTAATTTCAGCTATGCCATTCTTCATTTCCATTTGATTTTTATCCATTGTTTCTACCTCCTTTTTATGCTGGTGTAGTTCTCATTGTGCTCCATAAAGTTATTATTAAGTTGCTTATAGTTCTCACTAAGTTATTTGGGCACCCTTGTGACCATTACTTTGAATCTTTATCTGACAAATTGCTTGCCTCTATTTCATTTAGCTCCTTTTTGGGGGGTAATTCTTCATTTTATTTCATTTGGAGATTGTTTCTTTGTCTCCCCGTTTTTGCTGTCCCTTTGTATTTGCTTCTATGTATTAGATAAAACTGCTATGCCTCCATGTATTTGTGGCGTGGTCTTATGTAGTAGGTATTTTGTGGGACCCAGTAGTGTAGTATCTTAGATCTACTAAGCTGGGTGCTTTAGAAATTCACCTTGGTTAAATTATTTGGGGTCTCCTGTTGTAATTGGGTTTTGAATGTTGTTATCCTGGTTGTGGATGGTATCTCCTCTCAGGCTGGATGAATGCAAGGCTCACCCTGACTGCATCTTGTGAGCTGTTGTGTTGGGGCTGACAGAACACAACAAAATACAACAAAACAAAAATGTACACAGGACCCCTACAACAATAACAAAATAAACCACCAATAGAGAGAGAATTCGAAAAGAGAAAAGAGAACAAGAATGATAGAATAAAATAAAAATAATATGAGGAGTAAAATGAAGGAAGAAAAAGGCATATGAAGGGGCAGAGGTGAAATAAAGAAGATAAGGATAAATAGGGGAAGGAAAATGGTATAAAATAAGAGGGGAAGAAAAAAAATTTTTAAAGGAAAATAGAAGAGAAAGTATGAGAAAAAGAAAAACAATAGAATAGGAAAAGAGAAAAGAAAAGTAGATATATGAAAGAAACAATAGAGACTAAAATGATAAATCAATACAGAAGATAGATAATTTAAAAGAGAAAAAAAAGTAAAGTGGTGTTCATCTCAGCAGAGTTTCATGTCTCCTAGGACCTCCCTTTGGATTCATTCTCTGATGACTGTGGCTGACTGCTTTGTCTACCAATTCTGTACTCCCTGGGAGGTACCTAGGTGCTAACCACTGTCAGAAACTGTCCTCCTTTAGCTTTCAGCAACCTGTTTGAAGCTCCAAGTGATTCACATTTTGTGTCTGTCTCCACAGGACTTGGTAGTGCAAGGGAGAGGCCAGACTGCACTCTAAGGCCTGTTTGTTAGTAGCACAGTGCCTAAGGCTGGGTCATCAAACTTCCCAGGTTCCATGGGCTCCTCCTCAACCTGCCTTCACCTGCCAGCCAGCTGTCAATCTTTTTTTTTT
>NW_006281978.1:190483-199916 GCF_000327345.1 Myotis davidii | reverse complement strand
TGTCCCGAGAGACTCGCCCAGAACTGGAGCTCAGGGCCTGAGCCTCCCTCCTGATTGAAAACAACAACCGTGCCCTCAGCCACCAGCCTGCTCTGCGCGCACCTCCGCACCTTTGTGTTTTCCGCACTGCGCCTCCTCTGAGTCTCGGTATGCTGTTCTCTTTCCTTCTAGTTGAAGAATTTCCCCTCAGCCAGCTTTCCTGTGGTTCTGGATGATGCCCGTTCCGTCCTTTAGTTGTATTTTTGAAGTGATTGTGCAAGGCAGCATTCTCCAGTGTTTACCGATGCCGCCATCTTGGTTCTCGTCTCCAGCTATCAATATTAATCATTCAAAAGTCTGTTTCTGAAAGGGCTGTAGGTGGAATCGGGAGTATAGAAATCTGGGTCTCCCATGAGGGTGTGTGTGGGCTATTCAGATTACAGAGGAAGTGGTGGGTGTGTTTCCCATCACAAAGCTTCTCCTCTGAGAGTGTTCCAGAATATTACTCTACCCTTAGCTGGGTCTCAATCCTCATATACAGTCTAGTGGTATCTAGTGGATACTAAGATTTTTTATCAGCTTGCCAGGTGTTTTCTGTTCTTCCTTGATATAAGTCTCCTTTTTAGCTGGACCTCAGTTGGTAATTCTGGGTGAGTGTTCCCCAATTATCTTTATTTCCAGTCTGGCCCTGGGAGGAGGTGCAAGAAAAGGGCCTATTCAGCTGCCATCTCTTCCCCTGTTGATATATCTTCTCAAAACCTTTTTCTATCTGTTTCTTTTAGAATCTTCCTTTGATTACAAGTTGGTTATTACCATAGATAGAACCACTTGTACCCAATTCAGCAAATAAAAACACAATGAGATGTTTGAACTGATGATGTAATAGTTTACAGATATGTGTAAAGTTGACAAAAGAAGTTGACATGGTTTCTACTCAGATGACCTTCGGCGGTATCATAACAAATTTACTTTTCTCTCCAGCAACCTTATCTGGATTATTTTCCCTCATGATTTTGAACACTTGATTTAGCAGCTCCTCATACATGTAGTTTCTTTCTGAGCTTGCCTATGTAGGGCCTTTATGGTTACTGAATGAGAGACCATAATCTTTTTTGCTGTCTTCATCTTCTAAAGCTTTGTCTTTCTCTAGAATTCCATTCTCATCTGGGAACTTGACATTTTTCTATTTCTTCTTTTTATTGTCAGGTGCAATATCAAGATCATCCTCTGCTTCAGCTGGTTCTTGAACATCACTTTCAGTCTTAAGAGCCTTTATACCTTCTTCAGGTTCATCAATATCCAATATCCTTTTTTCTTCAAATTAAATTTTTTTAGGTGAAATTGGTTAATAAAATTATATAGATTTCAAGTATACAATTATATAATACATCATCTGTGTATTGAATTGTGTGTTTACGACTCAAAGTCAAATATCCTTCTGTCACCATATATTTGACACTCTTTACCCATTGCTTTCTTCCTTGCCAGTCTTCCCCTCTTGTAACCACCATAGTTTTTTCTGCATGTATGAATTTTTGTTTGTTTATTTTTCTTGTTTGTTCATTTTTGCTTTCAGTTTTATATCCCATATTCCATATATGAGTGAAATAATATGGCTCTTGAATTTTTTCATATGACTTATTTTACTTAGCTTGATATTCTAAAGATCCATGTTGCTGTAAATGGTAGTATTTCTTCTTTTCTTATGGCTGAGTACCATTCCATTGTATATATGTACCACATCTTCTTTATCCAATCATCTATAAAGCTAATTGGTTGTTTCCATGCCTTAGCCCCTGTGAATAATGCTGCAATGAACATAAGGGTACATATATCTTTACAAATGTTATCAATTTTTTTGAGTAGATACTCAAAATAGGGGTTGCAGGGTCATATGGTAACTGTATTCTTAATTTTTTGAGGAGCCTACATACTATTTTCCATAGTGGCTGTACAAGTTTGCATTCTCACCAGCAGTGAATGAGTGTTTCTTTTTCTTTACAATTTCTTCAATACATTGTTGGCACCAACGGGAAGAGGGACAAGTCAGCCCCAGGCCCTGGTAGCAGAACAGTTCCTGTTGACATCTTTCCCACCACTGCACTAGGCTCTTGCATCAGCCCAAAGCAAAAGTTAAGTTACTATGGCATCTTATCAATATTATAACAAAATGATGTTGAATTAACTGACATTATTCAAAGACCTGCTGCACCAAGAAATTCATTTTGTTTTAAACATCTATAGAAATCTTGTTGGGAATGGCTATAAAATAGAGCTGTCTCCAACTCACATACTAATACTCAGGCTGGTAGGTCTTTCTCCCAGGATTTTGGAGCTGCCTCTCTTCAGTCCTGATGCAGCTGTAGCAAATGGCACAAACAGGTAAATATGTGTTCAGGTGATATTCAGCCAGAATATTGACGCCCCCATGAATTAGTCAGAGTTCTATTGTCTCTGGACAAAGAAGGATCAAAATAGGATCATCCAGAAATTCTGAATAGCATTGTAAAAGGATGACTCAATGAGAGTATGTTGGGTTTTAGAGCCAGCATTTTGGAAGTTGAGCACTAAAGCTAATGGAAAGAATATAAAGACTCAGGTCCCCACATTTGTGAGCTGAGACTGTCATTTACTGCAGTGCACTTTTTTGGTTGTCACAAAATGTTGACAGTGTCAGCATGCTATCATTGTCTTCTAATTGACACAGAAAAGCATTGAAGAATAATTAAATCTCACTGAGCCAGCTTGGAACTTGCTGAACAGGAATTGACCAAAAGAGTGGAGAAGAAAGAAGACAAAGTTTCAACCAATTCATTCTCTGCTATGTAAGTCCTAGTGTGCAATGTCTGTGTAGCAGATATGGAAATGGGTTGTTCAGGTTGAAATGTGGCACTTGGAGATACACTGAGACTCCTCCAAATTAGGATCAAGCAAGTAGACAATTGTATAATAAAGCATTCTTTTTTTTTAGCAGACCAAAAAAAAAAAAAAATCTGTGCTACTGCCAAAGATTTGTTAAATAAATACACCTGCCCTGTTGGAGAGTGAAGCAAATCTGTATGGAATGCCAAGTTCCTGACTAATGTATCACATGATAGAGCTGACAGAGGAGAAACCATAGTTGAATGGAAAGGCAGAGGTATTGGACTGTGTCCACATCACAGTTCAACTAACTAAAGCATTTGTAATAAAAGTGACAAGTTTACTTGGGACTATCTTAATAGTACAGATGTTTGCTTTGAAAATTGAAGTGCACTTCACAGAATCATGTTTAAGAAATGTAATAACTATTCCATTTATTGTAATTAAAATAGACTTTTTTATAGAGGAGCTATTAAAATAGATATTTTCAGAACATTTCTGCTTAATATTTAGTGAGAAAATATTCCTCTTGAGGCAAATATAGAATTTTGACCATTTCAAATATGAATAAAAGTGAGATTGCAGTTGGATGATAGCAAAGGAAAATTTAACTCTTTGTTTTAAATACTTCATACTTCTTTTATGTTTTAATTTATCCACTGGGAATATAATATATATATATATATATATTGTTAAGCCTCACCTGAAGATATTTTTCCATTGGCTTTAGAGAGAGTGGGAGGGAGGGGGAAAGACAGAAAGAGAGAAACATAGATGTGAGAGAGACACATTGACTAGTTGCCTCCTGCATGTGCCCTGACCAGGGCCGGGGATTGAGCTGGCAACCCAGGTACATGCCCTTGACCGGAACTGAACCTGTGACCCTTCAGTCCCAGGGCTGATGCTTTAACCACTGAGCAAAACTGGCATGTACCTGGGTTGCGGGCATATCCCCAGTGGGAGGTGTGCAGGAGGCAGCTGATCGATGTTTCTCTCTCATCGATGTTTCTAGCTCTCTATCTCTCTACCTTCCTCTCTGTAAAAAATCAATAAAATATATTTTAAAAAAATAAATGTATACATATAGGTGTAGTTATGGGTGCAGTGAAAGTGAAGCTGGATTAATGAGTATAGTAGTTAACAGCATAGGATTTTTTAAAATTTATTTTTAAATTTATCTTCATTGTTGAAAGTATTAGAGATGTCTCCCTTTATTCTCATTGACCCCCTCCACCCCACACCCACACCTCCCAGGCCTTCACTACACTATTGTCTGTGTCCATGGGTTATGCATACATGCATATAAATTCCTTGGTTAATCTCTCCCCCCTCCCACCGCCCATCCACTGCTTTCCTTCTGAGATTTGTTAGTCTGTTCCATTCTTCTATATCCCTGGATCTATTTTGTTCATCAATTTATTTTGTTCATTAGGTTCCACATATGAGTGAGATCATGTGATACTTATCTTTCTCTAACTGGCTTATTTAGCTTAGCATAATACTCTCCAGGTCCCTCCATGTCTCAAATGGTAAGAGTTCCTTCTCTTTTACAGATGCATAGTATTTCATGGTGTAAATGTACCACAGCTTTTTTATCCACCTATCTACTGATGGGCACTTGAGCTGTTTCCAGATCTTAGCTATTGTAAATTGCAAGCAGCATAGGATTTTAAATATGACAGATCTTGGTTCATATTTTACATGTACTATTTTGTAATTACGCGGCCTTGGGCAGGTTACCTAACCTCATTTGTAAAATGAAGATAATAATACCTACCCCTTTAGCTGTTCATTCTGAGGCTTATACTGTTTTTTGTTTGTTTGTTTTTGTTTTCCCCCCTTGACTTTTCAGTTTAGATATTACCTCTTGATTTCCTTATATGGGGAAAGTATTTTATTTTTTTATACCACACTCTACATACCCTTCATCTATATCCATCCTTCCATTTTAAAGATATCACAATTTTGGTTAAACCTGATTTTGGTGTTTGCATTGTTGTGCCTATGGAAATGTTGTTCCTAGATGAGCTGCTTCCTATTCCCTTTGCACCATATATAATAATTTTTCCCCCTAGGATGATAATTGTCTCTTTTAAACTTCAGTTTCTATATAGAAATCACTAATTTCAGCCAAGTCCTCTGACAGAAGTATAAATCTCTCTGTTTTGTTTGTTTTCTCATAGGCATCTCTTCTGACACCACCCGGATACTTTCATTGTCCAGCTCCCGTCTGCACCGACTGCTTGCTAGGCCCATGGTCCAGCTGTCATCCTGACACTTCCCTTTTTCATTATTTTGAGCATTTCTTCCACGTCTCTCTTTTGTTGGATCTTCTGTTTCCTAAACTTCATATTTTCCTCTTGATTTATTTACTCATTTGGTTTAATGGAGGTTATCCTGCCATACTCTCCCGAGAAAAAGCCCAGGAAAGGTAAAAACGTTTCAGACCGAGCATGAATGAAATGTCTTTATTTTTAGCAGCAATTGGATGGTAGGGTATAGAATTCTAGGTTAAAAATAATTTTCCCTCAGAAATGTAAAGGCGTTGCTTCTTTTCGTCCAGCTAGCTTCCCATGCGGCTACTGAGAAGTTTGACACTAATACCTCCTCTGGGACTCCAGGTTGGTTTGTTTGCTTTTTCCTCCCTGGAAGGTTTTGAGGTCCTCTTTTCTTCCTAATGTTCTGATATTTCATGATGATGCACCTTAGAATAGGGTCTTTTTTCATCCAGTGTGCAGAATGAACCTCAGCTGAAAACATTTCAATATGAACACACATTTCCTTCAGTTTTGAGAAATTATCATATACATTCTTATTTTAGTAATTTCCTCCTGTCCATTTTTTTCTCCTCACTCTTTTTAGAACTCTTGATTCAGTCATTGGATCACTCAAACTGATCTTATTTTCTTATTATCTTTATTTTTTTCTTCTGTGATATTTTCTTAACTTTGCCTTTGAACTCTTCTGTTGTATTTTTACATTTCTTCTATCATATTTTTAAATTTTAAAGTTCTTTCTGGTTCTCTGATAGCCTCCTTTCTCCTGTCCTCATTTTTGTTATGCTTTGTTTTTAAATGGCATCCTGTTCTTGTTTCATGGATGCAATCTCTTCTCTTACTTCTCTAGAATATTAATTATAGTGTTTATTTCCTACATTTTCATCTCCCTGTGAACTTTTTTTGTTCGTACTTCACATTCATGACTTTTCATAAATAGCTGTCTATTCATATTCAGAAGTGAGGTACTTGCCTGGCCAGGGTGGCTCAGTGGTTGAGCATCGACCTGTCAACCTGGAGGTTGTGGTTTGGTTCCCCGTGGGGCACGTGCTCGAGTTGTGGGCTCGGTCTCCAGTGTGGGGTGTGCAGGAGGCAGACGTTTGGTGATTCTCTCTCATCATTGATGTTTCTCTCTCCCTCTCCTTCTCTGAAATCAATAAAAAATATTAAAAAAATAATAATACCTACCTTAAAGTATTGCTGAGAGATTGTGATATGTATGCCAAGTGCTTTGTATAGTGCCAAACACAGAAAGGTATCCAATTAGTAGTTAGCTACTATTTGTATTATTATTACTTGTATAGTGCTTTATGCTTTTCTAAGTTCTTTCAAATGTTATTTTATTCACATGCCCTAATAATCTTGAATTTGAAAAAAAAGGAAGTCAAAACCAAAAGAAGAATTTTCAAGAACATTGTCACTTTTTCTAAAGGATGGTCACCAATGTAGATACGCACCCACATTCAGATCACTGTCCTTCCTATTTCCAGTTTTCCAGTAAAATCTTGGCCTTTAGGTTCAATAGTTATCAAGTTGCAATATATCATTTTGAAAATGGTGACCGCTGAGCTCATGGTATTATCCAGAATAGAGGAATATACCCTTAAAGTATTTAAATGTTTCTGAAGAAAGTAAAAATCAATTAGAATCAAGAGGTTTTAATCTATGAAGAAAAAGTTCAAACTCAACCTCACCAGTAGATACTAGTACTTATGTTCATTGAGAGGCAGTAGGTACAGTAAGTTCTCATTTATTTTGTCAGTAGGTTCTTGGAAACCGCAACTTTAAGTGAAAGAACGTATAAGGAAAACCCATTTTACCATAGACTAGTTGGTATAAACAAGAGTTAAGTTCCTGCAGCATAGTTTTGGTCACAAAACCATCACCAAACTTCTAAAGACAGATCCCAAATACTTCTAGTATTAATCATTGAAATAAATGTGAGCTATACATGCATTTAGGAAAGATGAATTAAAAACAAGTAAGAAAATGATTTCCCAGATCACTTATTCCAGTTCAGAGTGGTGGGTGGGCAGAGCGTATCCTGGCAGCTAAGAGCATAAGGAGGGATCCACCCTGGACAGGACACCCTCCCATCACAGAGCACTCACACCCACACTCAGACTGACGATTTAGACACACCAATTCATGTAGTGTGCACAGCTTTGGGATGTGGGAGGAAACTGGAGTACCCAGAGAAAGAAACCCCACGCAGACATGAGGAGACATGTGTACTCAATATAGACTGTGAGTGGCCCAGCTAGGAATTGATTCCTCCCCCATCAACATTATAATAAAATGACATTGAACAAAATGACGTTATTTGAAGGCCTGCTGTTTAAGGATGCTTTAAACGGCATCCATAGCAGCATATATTGACCCAGATCTAACAGAGCATGCAAAAAAATGGTCTGCTAATATTAAACAAAACAAACTCTAGAAAAAGCAGTAGCTATCTTTCCAATTTTGCCTTTTATGGACTTAGGTTTTTATATGTTTATTCTCTCTCTCTCTCTCTCTCTCTCTCTTAGGTTTAAGAAGATTTCTTTCTAGCATACCTTTCTTAGAATTTCCCTTGTGGAAAAGGACTCAGATTAGACTGATGGTTTTCAAAGCCTCACCTGAAGGGCTTGTTAAAATACAAATTGCTGGGCCCCCACCCCCAATTTTGTATTCATTTGGGAACTACCAACACGTTAACAGATGATGCTGATGTTATTGATTTGAGAGCTATACTTGGAGAACACTTGAATTAAAATAAGGAAGGTCACAGAGATTTTGTATTTATAGCTGATTAGAGAACAGAATTTAAAATTTATTCACTTATAGCATGGAGACTGTGTTTCCACCTGATGTATAATGACTTGTCAAATGGGACTTGAAACTATCAGTTCAGTGAATATTTTAGTATTTACTATGTGTAAGGCACTGTGCTAGGTGCTAGGGATATAGCATAAACAGATTAGCAACATTCATGGACACCGTATAGTTTTTATTCTAGTAAGGGGTGACAGACAACCAAAAATATTAAGATGTACTTCATAATATAGCCTCTATGAAGAATAATAAAATCAAATAAGGGGATAGAAAATGACAGAAACTGGGTACTATTTTATAAAAGGTGCTAAGGCAAGCATGTCAAACTCACAGCCTGTGGGCTGCATGAGGCCCACAATGAATATTTTTGTGGTCCAGCCAATATAACGTTATGTAAGAAACATTTTAATAAAAATTTTGTAACTTAATTTTTACAATATCCTTTTATGTATAATTATTAATAATGAACTACAATGTTCGCTAATGACTGATTACTATAATCATGCTGCATTCATTTCCCAGGCGCACCACTTCTCACTACTAATACTAGCGGTGAATATTTTAGTAGCTGATTGCCACACCATTAATCTTGGATTGACTTGTTTGGTGTGTGCAATAGGAAATATTTCACTTTCGGAGAACAAGAAAAACATGGCTTTTTTGCGTTATGCTTATTACTTTTTGCAGTTATTCAGTGGTAAGTTAATGTCCAAGAAAAATATTAAATTTATTAAAATATTCTATTATTTTATGTTAATGATTACTTAATTATTTCAACCCTTTGTATTCAGTATGTCTCCATTGAAATAAACCTACGTTTCTATGAAAATTGAAGCTTTTGGTTTTTTGCAACCCATGTAAACTTATGTCTTGTTTATTTGGCCTGTGTTAGCCTTTGAGTTTGACATGCTTGTGCTAAGAGAATCCTCTTCGAGGAAAGGAAAGTGAGCAGAGACTTGATTGAAGTAAATGGCTAAGCCATGAGAATGTCTTGGGGTAAAGCTTTTCAGGTAGAGGGTCAGGTCCTGAAGTCTGATTGGAGTGTTTCAAAAACAGTGTGAAGGTCACTGTGGCTTAGTGAAGGCTGAACAGTGAATGAAGAAATGAAAATAAAAGATGAGGTTTGCAGGTTTTCAAGGGCCAGGTCACATAGAGTCATCATAAGAACATTGGATTTTATTATTAACAAGATGAAACTTAAGCAATAAAAAAGACAATATTTGGAAAACAGCTTGAATATGTCACTTGAATTTACATAGTTTGATATTGTGTACAGATAGTCATTTATGGCATAAAATTCTAAAAATTTCAACATCATAATTTTCCATTGTTGTCCCGTCCCCTAGGATAACTCTAGACAAATCTGAAGTTTAACTTTTATTGAAGTCCACTGATTTTTTGAGAGTGAATGAAACAGATACCATTTTCCCTAGAATGGTTGTCGTCATGTTTCTGGCATTTCTTTAATTTGCTTACTGTCTTTTCTGACACTTGTTTGT
>NW_006281978.1:189652-190464 GCF_000327345.1 Myotis davidii | reverse complement strand
CCCCCCCCCCCCAAATGTATATAGCACACAATAAAGAGTTTACAGATCTTAGCTGGAATGTCTTCTAGTAGATGATGCCAACTGCTGTCTTTTCTTTTCTCCAAGGAATCTGGAAAATTGTACAATAGCAAAATGCACATTAACTCCTCAAATACAGGAAATAGAGAATTCTGATTAGCTTGGAGATCTCCTGATAGTACAAGTCCCTTTGTGAGTAAAGAAATAATTAAAATAATTTATGTTCTGATGCTCATTAATGTAATATATTTGGAGTTTAAGAATAAACTGGTGGAGTCACAAAAAGATACTTTCTGTATGATTCCATGTATAGGAGGTCTCTAGGGTAGTCAAATTCATAGAAACAGAAAACAGAATGGTGGTTTCCAGGAGCTGGTGGGGGAGGGAATGGAGAGTTGTTTTTTAATGGGCATAGATTTGTCTAGAGTTATCCTGGGGTGGTGGCGTGGGGGGGACAATGGAAAATTTGTAAAGTTGAAATTTTCAGAATTTTATGCCATAAATTTTGACTATATCTATAGACAATATCAAACAATGTAAATTAAAGTGACAAATTCAAGCTGTCTTCCAAATATTGTCTTTTGCAAGATAAAAGCTTCTACAATTTGAAACGACAATGCGGAACCATCTCACACCTGTCAGAATGGCTATCATCAACAAATGACAAGTGCTGGCAAGGATGCACAGAAAAAGGAACCCTCGTGCACTGCTGGTGGGAATGCAGACTAGTGAAGCCACTGTAGAGAACAGTATGGAGTTTCCTCAAAAAACTAAAAATGGAACTCCCATTTGAC
>NW_006281978.1:187098-189522 GCF_000327345.1 Myotis davidii | reverse complement strand
CCAATGGACACAGACAACAGGGGGGTGAGGGCATGAGTCAGGGGGTGGGAGGACCATGGGGGGATAAGGACACATAAGTAATACCTTAATCAATAAAGAAAAAAAAGAAAATACTGTTTTAAAGAAGAAAAAAACAAAAAACAATAAAAAACTTCTAGAATTTGGTTTGACAACAGCGTGAATATACTTAACACTACTGAACTATACACTTAGAACTGGTTAAGATGGTAAATTCTATGTTATGTGTATTTTACCACATTTAAAAGTAGTAAAATAAATTGGTTGAATCTAGTAACAGCAATAGTAAAAATGCACTAGTAATATAACACTGCTACAGAATAATAAATCAAAATCAGAGTATGAATATGATCATATGCCCTATATTATGTACTTCCATTTAGATCAATTCAGTAGGCAGTTACTGTCTTTTATGTATATGACAGAAGGCAAGGTGCCATAGATACAAACCAGAATATGATAATGATTTTTGCTCACTTAGAGCCTAGTTGATAGCAATAGACACATGAATAACAACAAAATAGAATGTTATTATATGACTAGAGAATTTTGGGAACCTGGTAAGTTAAGGAAGGCATAAAGGAAGCTGACTCCTACCTTTCAGCTTGAAAGTAGAGTTTTCATGTTGGTCTAGGGCAGTGATGGCGAACCTTTTGAGCTCGGCGTGTCAGCACTTTGATAAACCCTAACTTAACTCTGGTGCCGTGTCACATATAGAAATTTTTTGATATTTGCAACCATGGTAAAACAAAGACTTATATTTTTGATATTTACTTTATATATTTAAATGCCATTTAATAAAGAAAAATCAACCAAAAAACTGAGTTCGCGTGTCACCTCTGACACGCATGTCATAGGTTTGCCATCACTGATCTAGGCCCTACATTCCCTAGGGCCCTAGAGTCTCTAGACTCTAGGGAATGAAGAGCATTCCAGCCACAGGGCTGTGGTATTAGAGACTGTGCAATTTTAAGTGAATCCAATGCAGAAACAGTAATGACAGAAAGGAAAGATATATTGAGAAAGATTTATGAAGTAGAGATCACAGGTCCTGGTAACTAATTAGTTGAGGTAAAGGCAGGGAGGAACAATAAATTGAGGATGGCTTCCAGGTTTTTGCGTGGGGTTCTGGATGGAGTACTATATACATACATATAGATGTGGAAATAAAGATGTAGAGTATACATCTTAGATCTAGGTCTGTGTTAAGGCAGTCTAGGGACTTCTCTATAAGGTTAATTTGATGGAATTCAGAATTTCTGTCTAAAATTATCATTCAATTTTCTTGACCTGAAATACCCAGTATAGTCACTAACTGATTACATATGGAAGATTACTTCCAGAAGAAGGTCAAAGTGAAAATCTCTCTCACATAGTATCAATGATATCATAGCTAAGTCAATTAACATCCATATTATCTTCCTTCTAGCTTGTCTTTCTGTACTTGGTGACTGAAAAATTAAAATTTCATTTTTTTTCAGATTCTTTTGTAGCTAGAGGGCTGGTATATGACCTGGTTCTGCAGAAACTGATTTGGGGAGTTGGAAGTTCCATCAGGCAAGGCAGTGATGCTTCTAGGTCTTTTGAAACAACTGTGGCAGAGTTTGTGGCTCCAGGCTCAATTTAAAAGTGCAAAACAGGAGGCAGCAGCGGTAGTCTTTCTACTATAACTATCCTGGTGTATGGTTAGGCATTTCTCATTGCTCTATCATTGCTTCTGACTATTGGGCATCCAAGCCCTGTTTCTTGGCACTCCCAGAGATTCTATGAGGTACTCAAGCTATTTTGACTAAATCTCTTTCTCCTTAAACTAGTTGGAGTGGATTCAGTTATCTATACCTAAGAACTATGACCAATATACATAAGCCCAACTTTCTCTCATTAGGATATTTGATCAAATGAACTAGCTGACATTTAAACCCCTTAGAGTACTTAGATTAGGTAAATTTCAGGAGTGGAGGCAATAGAGCATTGTAAATGCTGAGGTCAGACAGATCAGGTTTAAGTTCTGGCTGTACCATGTTATCTTTATTACTTATTCAGGTAAGTTACTTAACCTCCATATATTTCAGTTATTTCAAGTATAAATTTGAGATAATCAGTGTTCAACTCAGTGTTTTTGTAAGGGTACTATATGCTAATTAATATAAAGAACTTATCTCAATGCCTAGAAGACAATAATGCTAAAAAAATGTTTACATTTGCTCTAATACAGTGCATGTGTAGGCTTTGTCTCATGTACTAGGATTCCTTAGCTTTTCACTGAGTCTTGTTTTTGTGTTTGGCCTAAACAGACCCATTTGTCTATACCAGTGGTCGGCAAACTCATTAGTCAACAGAGCCAAATATCAACAGTACAACGACTGAAATTTCTTTTGAGAGCCAAATTTTTTAAACTTAAACTAT
>NW_006281978.1:185814-186974 GCF_000327345.1 Myotis davidii | reverse complement strand
AAACCACGGCTTGCAAACCACATGCTTCTCTTTGGCCCCTTCAGTGTGGCTCTTCCATAAAATACCGGCTCTTCCACAAAATACCAACTTCTGCGCATGGGCCACGAAGTTTCAATCACACTGTATGTGCACGCCCGCACGTGGTATTTTGTGCAAGAGCCACACAAAAGGAGCCAAAGAGCCGCATGTGGCTCACGAGTCGCGGTTTGCCAACCACTGGTCTATACAATGCACAATTACAATCTATTTTATTCTTTTAAAAATATATATATTTTTTTATTGATTTCAGAGAGGAAGAGAGAGATAGAAACATCAATGATGAGAGAGAACCATTGATCAGCTGCCTCCTGCATGCCCCAGACTGGGGATTGAGCCGGAAACCCAGGCATGTGCCCTGACTGGAATTGAACTGTGACCTCCTGCAGGAAGAGACCACTTGCCCATACTGTCACAAAGGAACGCAGAAGGCAATGGACCTTGGGTGTTAGCAGGGCTGATGCTAAGTACCTCGTCTGTTGAGATAGTGGTGGCGCAAGGCAAATTCCCTAACCTGATAATCCTTTTACTGTTTACCAAAGTTTACCTTTGATATGCCTGTATGCATTGCTAAAGAGCAAATGTGTATTCAAGTAAGTAAAAAGCAGACCGGTCCAGAGGTCAGTGTGCTCTTAAAGAAAGAGACACCACCCCTTAATAATTTGTATTTCTTGTCTAGTGTTCTCATTTGTGCATCGACCCCTCCTTCAGATCCTGAACTCAGCCATGCAGGTCGCAGCAACCTCCTGGTTCAGAGGTCAATGCTCAACCAAAAAACAAAAAAAAAAAACAAAAAAGAAAAGGAAGATGTTTTTTGTATTAACGCAGGTCTGAATTTGGATCAAACTATGAACTTCCATGATGACTCTTATAATGTTTAACAGTCAACAACTGTGGTATTTTAGATGCTAGGCTATGCCTTGGTTCCTCTCTGGATCAGGTAGTTGTTTCACTCAGTTTCTGGTTTGAGGATTGGAATATCTTATGAGTGCCTGGGGTGGGCAAGAACATGTATTACTTTTAAAACATAATGCTGAGCAAAAGAAGCCATATACCCAAGAGCACATAATGTATGATTCTATTTATATGTAGTTCAATAATTGTCAAAACTAATCTATGGCGAT
>NW_006281978.1:181668-185744 GCF_000327345.1 Myotis davidii | reverse complement strand
TATGACTTGTAGTGAACATAGAGAAGTTTTCTGAGTTTCTTTAAATGTTCCACATCTTGATCTGTGGGATGGTTACATAGGTGTACACATCTGCATAATTAATTGATCTGTGTACTTAAGATTTGTGCACTCTGCTGTGGTTATTCAATTTAAAAGGGGACTCTGAGCACACTTTGTTGAATGGCAGCATCATTGAAATAAATACATGAAGTCCTACTTTAAAGAGGCAACATTAATATGATTATATTTGTTCTGACATTAGAGACAGGCATATTACTCTACAGTCACTTCTATTAGGTCCTCTCCACACTCTACGATCCAAGAAATAAAAACAAGTATATCTCTGGTACTAATATCAGAATATGTTGATTTAGGAACTTATCTTGGCTTTTGGCCTTTGTGAAATACTGAATAGTCACTGCTAATTTGTTTGCTGCTCAATACTAAAGAAGTCACGAAACATTTTAAAATAGTTCCATCCCATTGGTTGTCTTTATTTTACCAATAATTAAAAAGTAAAACACTGCCTTTTACTCCTTTTAAGGTTAAAAGGTGACCATCTGATTTCTATTTAATGCTGCATTTGTGTTTGGTTATGGTTCAAAAATGTTCCTTTAATCATGACATGGAGAGTTGTTTTTGGATGCCAGACATCATATGCTGTTGAAGACTCTTTGCAAATTGTGAAATTAATTTTTCTTGTATACCAACCTTTCCTCAGCTGCTTCATTGCCTTGGCTTTCCCCTCATAATTTACTAAGTAAAGGGTGAACATTAGTCATTGTTTGTAAAGAACTTTCAACTTTCAAATCCCAATTTCCTAATCAATAAACATGGAGAAAATTAGTAGATATAGTGTTGCAAAACATGGAACACTTAAAAAGCAAATGTTAAAAGGACAAATGTTAAAATATAACATGCTGCTTCAGGTCTACATGACTTCCTTGCAAAAATATATTTATTAGAGCTGAAGTCTGAATGATGAGTAAGAATTTGTCTTAGTGACAGGTGAAAAAAAAGCATCTCAAACAGAGAGAACAGTATATGCAAAAGGCCCTTGTACATGGTGGGTGTACACAATTATTTTGTATTGAGATTCACCTTCTGTTCAACTTCAGATGAAGAGGTATCTCTTCCCCTGTCAAAAATGAATCTTTCTTCTTGCATTCATATTTATACCTTTGCATTTGAAACTCAATCTATCAACTGTCTTTTTACTTTTCATATCCTCAACTACTCTCCCCATTAGATATCTCCCTTCAAGATATAACACTCAAATCTCTGTGACCTACAAAAACCAAAATGATAAACAAATACTTCTCTGAATTCTATATCCCTCTTCACTACTTCTTATCTTTAGTTACTTTAATTAACAAAACTTATAGAAAAACAATATTCTCCACCTAAAATCTCCACTTCCTCAATTCCAATTCACTTTTTAACCCTACTAAATATGGAATCCTGCACAACCACTTCACTGTCAGGATTGTGGCAAAGTCACCAATGACTCTTGATATCATTGGACACTCTTGACTACCTCTCTCTTTTTTGAGTGTCATGATACTTCTCTTTGTGTCCTACTTTTATCTCAGGCTACTTTAGAGTCTCTTTGATTTATGTATATCCCTTAAGTATTAAAATTTCATCATAGGCCCAGGTTTTTCTTATTCTATACACTATAGCTGGGTGAGCTCATTCACCCTGCTTCTTGGTCCCTGAGCAAATCCTTTTTCTTTTTCTTTTTTTGTTACACTTTGGTTAAAATTTACACATTGTGACTCTTTCTTTGACTTTCTTAAGCATTGTTAGGGCTTACTTTCTAAGCTTCACTGCCTTTTCTGCAACTATCTGCCTCTCCATCTCTCTCTGTCTCTCTATATATCTATATATCAATATAAATCTATCTATCTATCTATCTATCTATCTATCTATCTATCTATCTATCTATCTAATCATCTATCATCTATCCCCATGAAAGCAAGTCTCATCTTGTTGTTTATCTGTTTCCTAGCCTGTATCTCCAACTAGATTAGCAGTTCTTTGAAAGCAGTGGCCACCTTTTTATACTTAGATTTTAGCCCAGTGCATGGCAGAGAGTAGATAATAAATAAATATTTATAGATGTATGTATGGATGGGTTTGGATAAGCTCTTTTATCTTTACAGCCTTGTTACAGCCTTTACAGCCTTGTTAGTAGAGAATGTTAGGAGGAAGCTGTGGCTACCTGAAGATGCACAGGTAATAAGTGCCTGAGTCAAGCATACTCTCGGTTTCCATGAACCACACTATTATGCACATTTGTGTGATGTTTACATTCTGCAAAGTGCTCTCATATCTATTATCTCATATAATTATCATAACAATTTTGTGTATTAAGATATAAATTTTGTTGCTAATAATATATATGTACATATATAAATCTGTTGTGATATATATAAAAATAAATTTAAGTTCAGAAAAGCTGTGATTAATGTTTACACAGATAGTAAGTGGCAGAGTCAAATCTTGAAATAAGTTTCCATGGGTGCAACTTCAGTGTGCTGTCCACAGCTAGAGAACCACTTAGCTCTGAGGTAATGTGCGTCATGGGACAAACAAGGTCTTTTAACACATTGTATGTGGGAAACGTATTTATACGTTTTACCTTGACTGGTAGTAGAGCGCGGGACACGTATTAATACGTTTTTTATAGACTAGCGGTAGAATGCGGGTAACGTATAAATACGTTTATTTTTATACTTTTTTATTGCTCTAAAGGGATGCTAACATGCAGATATACGAATTCCAAAGGACAAAATTTGGGTCTCTAACACATACAATGGTGAATTATGTATGTACTTCCAGGTATAACGGTAATCAATCTATTAAACTGCAAAAATGGCCCGCATATTTTATTAATATATTATTATTTTTCTTTTTTTGTTAATCTTCACCTGAGGATATTTTTTCCCATTGATTTTTAGAGAGAGTGGAAGGGCAAAGGAAAGACAGAGAGAAACATCGATATGAGAGAAACACATTGATTGTTGCCTCCTGCATGAGCCCCAACCAGGGCCCAGGCCGGGGAGGAACCTGTAACCAAGGTATGTACCCTTGACAGAAATCAAACCCGGGACCTTTTGGTCAGCAGGCTGGCACTATATCCACTGAACCAAACTGGCTAGTGCTTAAAGAAGTTTTTTGATGTTTCCATTCCTCAGTTCATCTCTAGACTGGGATAATATTTCATACCTCAAAGGGTTGATGAAGGGACTAAGTGATACAAGATATGGAAATGGCCATGCTCAGTGAGTGTCCACTCATATTTATATTCTCTCTCTGTGTTTCTCTACATCTTTCTCTTTGTTTCATTTCTGACTTCTTATTTCCTTCAAGCTTGTCCCTATTTTGTACCCACACCAATACCAGAAAAAGGCATCACAGAATCCACTTTGGAAAGATTTTAAAGGATATCCTTTCACCTCCTCTCTCCCAAGATTGTTCTGTCCCACTTAAAGTGACACTACAGATGCCAGAAAGAACTTATCCTGCCCCAAGTGAAGGTGTTATTGAAGGAAATAAACTCTATTTGTTACTGTGTGACTGTTACCACCCACCCTCATGTGTGTCCACATATTCACTCCTACTGTCACCTTTGCCTGGTAGAATCTCCTTTCTTCTCTTCTCAGAACTCACTAACCCTTCAAATTCACACACATGCTGTCTTCTCCAGTAAACCTTCTCTGAATTTGTCAGCCCACCCTGAGCAAAACCTTTACTAGGCTACTAGGACACTTCTGGTTTATGTCATAGAATTTTTCACTTCCTTGCTCTGTATTTGGTATGTCTTCTCAAGTATGTCTTCCCTATTACTGTGAGCTTTTTTTAAAATATATTTTTTATTGATTAAGATATTCCATGTGTCCTTATCCCCACATTATCCCCTCCCCCCCGCTCCATGCCCTCACCCCCCTGGGGTCTGTGTCCATTAGTTAGGCCTATATGCTTGCATATAAGTCCTTTGGTTGATCTCTCCCCCTTACCCCCACTCTCCCCTACCTTCCCTCCAAGGCCCGACAGACCAATCAATGCCTCTC
>NW_006281978.1:178006-180937 GCF_000327345.1 Myotis davidii | reverse complement strand
ACTATTTATTTAAAAAGCTGTCATTTAATCCCCATTGTATATTTTTCCTTGCTTTGTCATAGTTGACCATATATGTGTGGGTTTATTTCTGGGCATCTCTATTATATTCCATTGATCTATATGTCTGTTCTTGTACCAGTACCAAGCAGTTTTGAGAATAGTGGCTTTGTAATACAGCTTGATATCTGGTATTGAGATCCCTCCTACTTCATTCTTATTTCTCAGGAATGCTGTAGCATTTTTGGGTCTTTTTTTTATTCCAGATGAATTTTTGGAGAGTTCTTTCTAGGTCTGTGAAATATGCTGTTGGTATTTTAATACGTAGTACATTGAATTTATAGATAGCTTTGGGTAGTACGGACATTTTAATGATGTTGATTCTACCAATTCATGAACATGGTATGTTCTTCCATCTGTTTATGTCTTCTTCTATCTCTTTTTACAATGTCCTGTAGTTTTCAGCATATAGGTCTTTTACCTCTTTAGTTAAGTTTATTCCTATGTATCTTAATTTTTTTGTGCAATGGTAAATGGGATTGTTTTTTAATCTCTCTGTCTGTAAGTTCATTGTAGTGTATAAAAAGGCCATTGATTTCTTGGCATTAATTTTGTATCCTGCTACATTGCCGAATTCATTTATTAGTCCTAGTAATTTTTTGATGGAGTCTTTAGGGTTTTCTATGTATAGTATCACATCATCTGCGAATAGTGACAATTTTACTTCTTCTTTACCAATTTGGATACCTTTTATTTCTTCTTCTTGTCTGATTGCATTGGCTAGCACTTCCAGTACTATGTTGAATAGGAGTGGTGAAAGCAGACATCCCTGTCTTGTTCCTGTTCTTAAGGGAAATTGTTTTAGTTTTTGCCCATTGAGTATGATGTTGGCTGTAGGTTTTTCATATAAGGCTCTTATTATGTTGAGGTATGATCCTTCTATTCCCACTTTGCTAAGCATTTTTTATCAGAAAAGAGTGTTGGACTCTGCCAAATGCCTTTTCTGCATCGACTGATATGATTATTGATTTTTGTCTCTCAATTTGTTTATATGGTGTATCACGTTTATTGATTTGCGGATATTGTACCATCCTTGCATCCCTGGAATAAATCCCACTTGGTCACGGTGTATGATCTTTCTAATGTAATGCTGGTTGCAGTTTGCTAGAATTTTGTTGAGGATTTTAGCATCTATGTTCATCAGGAATATTGGCCTATAATTCTCTTTCTTTGTGGTGTCTTTATCTGGTTTTGGGATTAGAGTGATGCCGGCTTCATAGAAAGAGCTTGGAAGTGTGCTTTCCTCTTGAGTTTTTTGGAATAGTCTGAGAAGGATTGGTTTTAATTTTTCTTTGAATGTTCGGTAAAACTCCCCTGTGAAGCCATCTGGTCCAAGGCTTTTGTTTGCTGGAAGCTTTTTGATTACTATTTCAATTTCATCAGTAGTTATTGGCCTATTCAGGTTTTTTGATTCTTCCTGGTTGAGTTTTGGCAGCTTGTATTTATCTATGAATGTGTCCATTTCATCGAGGTTGTCCAGTTTGTTGGAGTAGAGGTGTTCCTAGTATTTTTTGACAATCCTATGTATATCAGTAGGGTCAGTTGTTACTTCAACTCTTTCATTTCTGATTTTGTTCATTTGGGTCCTCTCCCTTTGTTTCTTGGTGAGCCTGGCTAGAGGTTCATCAATCTTGTTAATCCTTTCAAAGAACCAGCTCATGGTTTCATTGATCTTTTGCATTGTTTTTTTCATCTCTATATTCTTTATTTCTGCTCTGATCTTTATTGTTTCCTTCCTTCTGGATACTGTGGGCTTTTCTTGTTGCTATGCTTCTAACTCTTTGAGTTGTAGGGTTAGATCATTTATTGCCAGTTTTTCTTATTTTTTTGAGGTAGGCCTGTAGAGCTATGAATTTCCCTCTCAGGACTGCTTTCATTGTGTCCCATAGATTTTGGATTGTTGTGTTTTCATTGTCATTTGTTTCCAGAATGCTTTATATTTCTTCTTTGATCTCTCTGCTAACCTAGTCATTGTTTAATAGCATGCTACTTAGCCTCCAAGTGTTTGATTTTTTTCAATGTTTTTATTGTAGTTGATTTCTAATTTTATGCCATTGTGGTCTGAGAAGATGCTTGTTATGATTTCTATTCTCTTGAATTTGAAGAGACTTTGCCTGTGCCCTAATATATGATCTCTCTTTGAAAATGTCCCATGTCTCATGAGAAGAATGTATATTTTGTAGCTTTGGGGTGAAATATTCTGAAGATGTCAATTAAGTCCATTTGAACTAGTGAGTCATTTAGGATTGCTGTTTCTTTGCTGATTTTTTTGGTTAGAGGATTTATCCAGTGGTTTCAGTGGGGTATTAAAGTCCCCTACTATGGCTGTGTTGCTATTGATCTCTCCCTTGATATCTTCCAGAAGCTCTTTTATGAATTTGGGTGCTCCTGTATTGGGTGCATATATGTTTACCAGAGTTATATCTTCTTGTGGATTTGCTCCCGTTAGTATTATGTACTGGCCTTCCTTATCTCTTGTTATGGCTTTTACTTTGAGGTCTATTTTGTCAGATTTAAGTATCACAACCCCAGCTTTTTTCTCATTCCCATTTGCCTGAAAATTTTTTTTCCATCCCTTCACTCTCAGTCTGTGTATCCTTCATTCTGAGGTGGGTCTCTTGCAGACATCAAATATATGGGTCATGTTTTCTTATCCATTCAGCTACCCTGTGTCTTTTGATTGGAGCATTTAATCCATTTACATTTAATGTTATTATTGAAAAGTACTTGTTTGTGGTCATTTTTATTCTTAATGTTTGTGTTTCTTCTTGTCTTTCTGTTTCTTCTTTTTACAGCAGTCCCTTTAGCATTTCTTGCATTGCTGGTTTGGTGGTAATAAACTCTCTTAGCCCTTTTTTTGTCTGTGAAGCTCTT
>NW_006281978.1:163581-177676 GCF_000327345.1 Myotis davidii | reverse complement strand
CTTCCTGTCTTCTTCTTCTAGTCTGCTATTTAAGCCTTCCATTGTGTTCTTTATTGCAGCTATGTCATTCTTCATTTCCTCCTGGTTCCTTTTCATGTTGGTGACATTCTCATTCAGGTCCTTATAATTCTCATTGAGTTGTGTGCATTTGTCATACAGCCATTTGAGCATGCTTATAACCATTACTCTGAATTCTTTCTCTGATAAGTTAGTAGTCTCAATTTCATTTAACTCCCTTTCTGGTGACTCCTCTTTTTCTTTCCTTTGTGGGTTGCTTTTTGGTCTTCCCATGTTTTGCTGTAATGTTTTAATTGTAGTTCCGATTGTTCTGTTGCCCAGTTTCTTTAGGGTGTGGTGCTACTGGTGTGACCTCTCAGGTCTCCTGGGTTTGGTAGTCTAGTGTAGCTCCCTACTTGGGCTATTTGAGTTCTCTTGATGTAGGCCTGAGAGCTGGAAAGGCGCAACTGAGGTATCTGGAAGTCAGCAGCTGTGGAGGGGGTGTTCTATCTTATGCCCTTGATTGAAATCATGCCTGCCCCACAGGGACTCACAGCGGCACTCAGGAGCCGTCTATTGGGGTGGTGGGGCTCAGAAAGCCTTGTTTCTGGCAAAGCATGACTGTGGTGTCCAGAGTTCTGTCGTTGTGGGATGTGTAGACTCAGCTTTTGCTGCTGCCTCCGTGGTTGGATACATGTGATTCCAGCAGCATGAGCTTCTTTTTTAAAATCCTCACTCAAGGATTTTTTTCCCATTGATTTTTAGGGAGAGTGGAAAAGAAAGAGGGAGGGAGGGAGAGAGGGAGAGAGAAACATTGATATGAGGGCAACACATCGATTGGTTGTTTCCTGCATGCTCCCAACCAGGGCTGGGATTGAACCTGCAACCCGGGTATGTGCCTTTGACCAGGAATTGAACCCAAGGCCCTTCGGTGTGTGGGTCTATGCCAGCCATTGAACCACACGGGCCAGGGCTAATGCAAGCTTCTTGAGGGCAAGGGGTCTATCCTGATTCTGTACTCTACCCACACACTCATCAGACTCTTACTTCCTGCTAGTACTAATGTAAGGCTGCATACCTATGAGGCAACCAGGAAATACTGGTGGTTTGATTCACCTTGTGTCCTTCACTCTTATAGTCAACAGTGAAGGGAATTTCCCAAGGGAAGAATGTGAAAGTCTCTGTACCTTTAGTTCTGCTACGCAAGCTGTATTGATGAGAAGCTGAACACAATGGCTTGCATTATGTGAAAGGTTACATGAGAGCCAATACCATATTAATCTTATCTTGTTTTTCTTTTGAGTCCTGTAATCTAAAGTGAGTGTACTTTAGGGAAGACATACACTATTAATCATGTTTGATAAACCAAAAAAGGCTGGAGCCCCAGTAACCTACTTATTCTGTTGACTCAGGGGCGGTTAGAGAAAAACAATGATTTGCATACACACCTGTAGTGGGGACTTTTAGACTTCACTGGCCTGCTTCCTGAGACTACTTCCCTACTGCCTGTCTGCCTTTCTGATAAGATAAGAAACCCTTTGCACCTGGGCAGTGCTTTATGCTTTTCTATGTGTCCACTGCTAGTACCTTAGCCCAGATCCCCATCATCTCACACCTACTTTATTGCAACATCTTCCTAATTGATTCCCTGATTCAGTCTTTTGTTGTTTACAATCTATTCTCCACACTGCAACCAGAGTAATAGATCCAAAGCACAAATTTGATTATGTTCCACCCCTGTTTAAAACTCTCCAGGATCTTTAGGATAATGTCCAACCCTTTGGGTATGCTCAAAACAAAACAAAATAAAACAAAACAAAAACAATAATTCCTGATTTGCCTCCTGCTTAGCTCTTTAGCTTTATTTCCTCCCACTCCCTACCCCCATTTTCCACCCTCTTGTACTCTAAGCTCCAACCTTCCTGAAATACTTGTATATCCACAAGTGTGCTATTTTATTTTATTTTTTAATTGTGGTGTCTTTGAATATGCTTCTTCTGCCTATATTGTTTTCCTACCTTCTTCTGACCTCTAACTGAAGAAGTTTTCTCTATATTGTTAGACTTAAGTGAATCCTTCCTTAACTTGTGATTTATCATTATTTATTCCTTCTTTTGCATATACATACTTGCATTCTGGCACTTCCTCACTATATTATAAATATCTGTTTATACATTTATCTCTGTGACCTTTGTGCAAATTTCTTGAATGTTGGAACTGTGGCTGACCCTTCCTCCTAACCTTCTTCCTTCAGCTCTATACACATACTTGGTATTCAGGAATGTTGCTTGAATGAATAATGATTATATTTCCTAACTTAAAGATTTCTTTTTGAACTAGACTGACCTCAGAGTTGCAGCAAAATAACCAGTTGTTCAAGTATTCACAGCTTCTGGGCTGGGTTAGGTGTTGTTCTGTCTTGAGAAAGCTTGAATTCAAAAGTTCTGTCAAGTTTCTTCCTAATTCAGGATTCTATAAATAAATAGTAGATTAGAATAACACCCTCAGCAATGCAGACACAAAGAAAGCTCCTTGGCTTTTTGTTTTATACCTTCTATTACTTTTCTAAATATTTCCTTTAGGCCTTATTTTATACAATCACTTAAAACAGGAGGTCCCTGGGTGGTTTTTGGTCCTTATTTCTATTTTTGATCCTTAAGCTCAACTAGGACCAGTTTATTTTATCATTTATATACCGCCTCCCCCTCCCCCCCCGCCCTGTACACACACATAAATATATTTGTAACCTCGGGAGCTTCCTGGGCAAAGACAGACAAGAAAGAGGCAGACCACTTCAGGTTGTTAGGTGGCAGTTTAATAAGCAAGAGAAGTTACTTATGAGGCTTGTCTTAGGCAGCCACAAGATGAGTAGATCTCTGCACCCACCCACTAGAACAGTGGTTCTCAACCTGTGGGTCGCGACCCCCTTTCACAGGGGTCGCCTAAATACATCCTGCATATCAGATATTTACATTATGATTCATAACAGTAGCAAAATTATAGTTATGAAGTAGCAACCAAAATAATTTTATGTTTGGATGTCACCACAACATGAGGAACTGTATTAAAGGGTCACGGCATTAGGAAGGTTGAGAACCACTGCACTAGAATCTTGAAAGTATACATAGAAGTCTTAAGTGGGTTCAGTCACGTAACTGTCCAGATGGTCTCAACAACACATTTCTCTCTCAAGGCTGTGTCCTTGAAAATGGCTCCCACTGTGGGAATGGTGAGAAGAGTGGACATTCCAAACACAGAGGAGAGACCAGGAACCTCTGATTGCCCACGTCCAGCTCGCTGGTCTACCGGCGGTCATATCCTTTCACTGACTTTCTCCAACAGTATATACACACTAGAGGCCCAAAGCACCAAATTCCTGCAAGGGGCTCAGCCCTCACAGCCCCAGCTTCATCTGGAAGGTCTTCTGGAAGTACATCTGGAAGGTTGTTTGGCTGTCCGGTCTAATTACCATATTATGCTTTCATTATTATAGATATCATCTTATTACTAATGCCCTATGAGGTACATACTTTTTTTTACCCCATATTTTATAGATGAAGAAACTATAGATCAAAGAGATTAAATAACTTTTTTTGTTAACCTGAAAGTGCTGGAGACTGGACCTAAACTTGGATTTGATTGTAAAGCCTATCTTTGAACCATTCATTACACCACACTCCCTCATCTCTCTTTTTTAAATGGCTTGAACTAGATTATCCTTGAGAATCCTGTCCAAAGCTTTTCCTCCCACCACATCCTCAAGGGATCCATTGGGGCCAAACAAGAGAGTGGTGTTCTGCAGATCTAGGAGCTGAAACAAAGAGATATGAGGTGCCAAATATTCCCTTGTGCATTTGTTTTTCTGTAATTACTTCTTATTGAGATACACTATAAAGATTCCTAAAATGGCATATTCAATAGTGATCTTCAGGACCTGTGGTTGTTGCCAGTCATTTATCTTCCTCTTAGGCAACTTGATTTTTTAAGGTAAATTCTGTCCACACGTGAGTGATGAGAGTGACAAATACACAACTTTTGGGAAGCATTTGTTCCAAAAATGTGAAAAGCCTAAACAAGTGGAATATTTCACTAAAGAAAGGAAAATGTTACATCAAACAAAAGAGATCTGTTTCCTTAAAGCAAAAAATTGAAAAACAATAAAATATTTTTTCACTGTGTCATCCCTCAAAACACCTGGAACGAATTGTCATTGCAGGTGTCTTGTAGAATAAAACAAAAAACACTGATCTTGGAGTCAGAGACTTGGGCTTGAGTCTCATATCTATACCTTGCTAACAATGCAACCTTGAGCAAGGGACTGAACCACTCTGGGCTTCTGAGTGGGCTTCCACTCAATGTTAAATTGGAGATAAGTGTGTGTGCGTGTGTGTGTGTGGGGGGTCAAGGGTAAAAATAAATATAATACTGTCAACAATAAAAAATAAACTAAAAAAAATAAAGAGATAAATACATTGGAGATAGAAACAAGAACTACCTGAAAGGGTTGTTTCTAAGATTAAATGAATTAAATCATGCTTTACTACTGTTTTTTTGTGCTTCCATTCACATCAGATATTATTACAACTCACCTTGGCCCAGTGCCAAGCCACTAATCTAGTTACCCTTCTTTTAATACTGGCCATTCTCTCTTTGACCACAACCATTTGACATTGCACCCAAGGGTTAGCAAAAGAACATATATGCATACGACAGGGACACGGACCATATTTTGGTGTCGGCCAAGTGAGGGGGAGTTGGAGGGACCACCCCCGACTCCCACCCCCACCCCCAACTCACGAAAAATGCACAACTATGATTGTTCTAAGAAAACAGTCCCTACAGCCAATGTGAGCAGATAACACTCATGGTGAAATGTGGTTGTTGACTTAGTTATGATAGAGAATATCTGGGTGCCAGGAGGCCTACATCTGAGCATCTCTACTGCCTATTTCTAGATAGTAAGAATGATACCAGACATAACAGCTAGACCCAGCTTCTCTAGTGGGAAAGAGAAAATGAATGGTTTGTTTTGTGATGATTGGCCTACACTTATTTAAGGGACTTGAGACTTGAGATTAAGTTAAAGTTCTTTGTTTGAACATAAGAGTGACTGAGGTGCCAATGAAGGATATGAAAGTATAGCTTTGACAACGGTATGTTTCACAAAGAAGGAATCGGTCACCATATTTCTTGTGGTCACAGTTTCCTAAGGTTGGTTACCTTCTTGCTGATCGTAGATTTCACACTGGGAAGAGTCACAACAGAAAGGAAGTTGAGGAGATGCAGGAGCAAAGATCAGGTCGAGGACCTGGCTGGTATGGCTCAGTTGGTTGAGTGTTGTCCCATGCTCCCAAACATTACCAGTTTGATTCCCATTCAGGGCACATACCCAGGTTGCGGATTCAATTCTTGGTCTAGGGTGTGTGTGGGAGGCAGCCAATCAATGATTTTTTTTTCTCTCCCTACCTTCCTCTCTTTCTAAAATCAATGAAAATATTAAAAAAGCCCCTCCGGTGTTGCTCAGTGGTTGAACGTCGACCTATGAACCAGGAGGCCATGGTTGGATTCCTGGTCAGGGCACATCCCCAGGTTGCGGGCTTGACTCCTAGTGTGGGGTGTGCAGGAGGCAGCTGATCAATGATTCTCTCCCATCATTGATGTTTCTCTTTCTCCCTCCCCGTTCTTTCATCTCTGAAATCAATAAAAATAATATTTTTTAAAAAGATAAGGTGGAGAGGCAGGGTGGAATGGCATATCTAAAGCTCAACATCTAGGGTTAAGTATTATGGCAAAAACAAATTAATAATGTCTGTGATTCCATCACTGGTCTGAGTCTCCACTTTGATTGACTTTTACCTCTTTTTTTTTTTACTTTCTTAAATTAGTACCCTTCATATGATCTGTACCAGAAATAATGAACTGTGTATTTTAATGTATAAGGCAATTCTTGGTGGTGAAAAAATAAAACTTTGAAAATTAGGGATATCAGAGGAAAGTCAGTAAAAATGCTAGTCCTGTGTTGTAGAGTTCTTTTGGATCAAAGTGATTACATAAGGCTTAAAAATCAAATGGTATGCTTGTTTATTAACATATTCTGAGATTTTTTCCCCCTTGCAGATGTAAGACATGAAAAAAAACAGGGCTATGCTCACATATGGAGGTAATTTGTTCAGATGTACAACTGGGCTGGAGCCATCAGTAACCCGGTTATAAATTCTGAACCTCTTGTATTTTGTCATTTCAAAGTATGTTCTCCATTTCAAGACAAAAATCAAACCAGAATTTCTCTGAAAGATATAACATTGAGTGTTCCGAGTAGAGAAAAACAACACTGGCAACAGTTTGGACATTGGCTTATACCAAGTCTTTCTGAATTTAAACTCATGAACTCTCATACTTAGGTCCAACATAAATTGTTTCATTTTCAAGTTCCCTTAAGCTAGGAAAATTAAGATTTCCTGTTCTTTAGGGAGAAAAATAGTCTAAAAACGTAAGAGGTTAGAAAATGTCTTAAAGCTCTTCATAATTGAGTATAAATGAATCCAAACCATATGGATTGCATTTCCTTTTTTTTTAACTTTGAGCACTGAGGGGAAAAACATGTTTGGCAAAATGCTTCTTGTTGTTTTTTTTTTCAAACCCAAATATGTTACTTTCACCCCTGAGCCTTCTTCCCAAGCTGCACCATATCCTGGGAATGTTCCCAGGGTTCTTTAGATTTTAAGTTTACAGCTCCTGTGAGGCCTACCTTCCTCAAGAAAATATCTCTAGGTGATTTAGAAGAGACATTCTAAAAGCCTCTTGAACCTTATTTGGGTAACATACAACTTTCAAGACCTCCCTTTTTTTCAATCTTCTGTCCATGTGCACTGTTAGTTGTGCAAAGGTTTATTTTGTTTATATGTAATAGCTTGTGTACTTTATCTACATTTAACAACCATATATTTATTATCTAATGGGTCTAATGTTTTATGGATAAATGCCTAGGTTAGCACAAGCCCCTTATATTGTGCTGAATGTAAACATAACCCTGGCTAAATATTCACAAGTAGGATACAACCTAGAAGAGGGAACTGAAATGGTCTTAAGCAGAGGAAGTCTCTTGATGATGGACTTTGAAAGGCTCAAATAAGCCTCCAAAAGTAGCAGATTCATTTGTTTGAATTAATAAGGCTATTTAGAAAGACAGATGGCTACTAAAATATAGTAATAAAATGTTAAATCCTGCAATTCACTTTCTTTCTACTAGCAAAGTGAGTTTTACACACCAACGAGGGTAAGTTTCAATAGGAGAGATAAGAGAATCTGAACAATTTGGGCTGATATGCACCATAGATATTTTTAATTAAAAATTTTTTCAATTACAGTTTATATTCAATATTATTTTGTATTAGTTTCAGGTGCACAGCATAGTGGTTAGACAATCATATTCTTTACATAGTGTTTCCCCTCATAGTTCCAGTACCCATCTGGCATATACATACTTACTATAATATTATTGACTATACTCCCTATGCTCATAGATTTTTAAAAATGTAATATATATCGGAACAATTTGTTATTTCTGTGAATTGAGGTTAGGAGGAGGAGGAGATACAGAGAGTGAGAATAAGAGTGAGTTGAGAGTAAGAGGAACCTGGGTAGAAAAGGAAGTAAAGATACTTTAGTTACACTTTGACTTATGTTTACAACTTGAAGAGAAAATACACAAAAAGATAACTCAACTGAAAGGAAACTGCCTTTACTGTAATATGTATAATATTTATTTTTCATACTTCCTTATTTCCCCAATAAAGCTGTAATCATTTTGGAGGTTAGGGACTCTGTAACACTTACCATTCTCCATCCATGCCATTCCCATCCCACTCTCACCTCAACACTTAACCAACCCTTAGCCCAGAGGGGACATTTAGTTCTTGGTTGATTAAACATAGGGGCATTAAAAAAAGTTTTACTGAACATGGAGAATAACTTCAACACTGTGTCACACATTGTAGAAGATACACAACCTGAGGAGAGAATAAAATGATTATAACTGTTTTGTTTGGTAAAGCAAAGCCTATGTGTGAAAATAACCTTATGAGGATAATCCAATGGAATACAGGATTTCCATGCTAACCCTGTTGACCCTATGATAAGAAAACATCTGACTAACTCCAAAGGAAACTTTAAAGCAAATGAAAATATGTATTACTCTGTATGGTAGAATTTAAATGTAGGAACCTTGTTAACTTGAAGTATACAGACTGTATAGCTTATTTTAACTGCTCAGTTTCATATTTATAGGAGATCTCAAATCTCTTCCTCTATTGTCTTTCTGATGACTTTTCCTAGGACTTTCTCTATGATGAGGAGGGGAGAGATAGACTAATACATAGGTTCAATAAATAGATTTGAAAGTGTGATTTTTAAAGTGCCAAATGAAGAGGAAGTTAATTATTAAGGATTAAGGATATAGTCCTAATCTCTCAAGGCTGATAGCACTTGGGAGCACATTTTCACAGAAATCCTAATTAGAAATCATTTTCAGTCTCAGTAGCTTATTTCCATAAAATCCCTGTAGGGATTCAAGAGAAATTGAGGCTCTGAGAAGGACATGCATCTTTGCCAAGCTATGCAATGAGTATACTGAGACTTGTTGGGGACACATTCAATTATGGATCCAGAAAGAGGAAGTGAAACTGTGGTGAAATGGGGATTAGAAGGAGGTGCCCAGGGCCAAGATGAGTTAATGAAGAGAGTAATATGTATCTTATTTTGATTGACATTAGCAAGCATATACCGGACACTATACTAAGCACTTTATATGTTACCACATTTAATCAACACAATTTTATGAAATAAGCACTGCTATTGCATCCATTTTGTAGATGAGAAAACCACGTTTCAGAGAGTAAATGATTTCCCTAAAGTCACCCAGCTAATACTTAGAAGAAATAGGATATAAGCACAGACCTGTGTAGCCCCATTAAACCGCTTTAGTACACTGCCTTAACCCCTTCCCCAACAATTTTTTTTTAAAAAACGTTTCTTTTTCAGACTAATTTTTTTATTTTGGTTCTATATAGTATTTTTGATGCTGGTTATGAAAACAGTTTGTAACTCGTCTTCCTATAAACCATATTTTTTTTACCATATTTTCTTAGTATACTCGTCGATGACTGAAAAAGAACATTTTGTGAAAACGAGTATACACGTTTCTGCTGGGGAAGGGGTTAAATAGATTCACCTCTTCTGGGTCCCAGGGTGTTCAGAAGTGGGAAGAGTTAAATGACCACCTTTAGTTATATCTCAGTCTTTGGACTCAGCTTACTTACTATATAGCTTAGCAGGGGTGGGCAAACTTTTTGACTTGAGGGCCACAATGGGTTCTTAAACTGGACCAGAGGGCTGGAACAAAAGCATGGATGGAATGTTTGTGTGAACTAATATAAATTCAACGTAAACATCATTACATAAAAGGGTACGGTCTTTTTTTTTTTTTTTTTTTTTTTTAGTTTTATTCATTTCAAACGGGCGGATCTGGCCCCCGGGCAGTAGTTTGCCCACAGCTGGCTTAGGGGAACAGGAAGTACTCTCACTATTGAGACAGAGTCCAAGTCTTATCTTTAAAATTTCTCTTTCTAGATGTTTGCTCAGGCACAACCACCACACTTTACGAGGAAGATATGAAGAAGCTGGGTCACATGGAGCATGTTGTAGAAGCTGGTGAGAATGATGAAGGGCCCACTGGCATATATTTTGAGGGGCAGATGAAGAAATGTAGGGTGATTAGCGCAAGAAGCCTATTGACCCATAATAGCTGTCTTTAAATATTTCACAGACTGTCACATGAAAGTAGCATTAGACTTATTCGATGTAGCTATAGAGAGGGAACGTGGGAACAATAGGAAGATGTTAGAGGAAGATAAATTCTGGATCAATAGAAAACAACTGCATAAATATAATGCAGAGTTTCATAACATTATTTTATGCCTTGGACCTTTTTGGAAATTTGGTAAAGCCAATGAACTCTTCTTAGAGTAATGTTTTTAAGTGCATAAAATAATATGCATAAGATTATATAGAAAAAATTACAGTATATTGAAATATTGTTATTAAAATATTAAAAACTGAATATGTTAGCAATGATTTTAAAGTGGATTGAAAATGTTTTGTGTGTTTTTTGTTATTGATAATACTACTAGGGTTTGTTGCCTACATTCATAACAGAAGAAATGGTAAATTTCAGTTAAAGATAAGAAAAAATAAAGATATGATTTTTGTTCCCATCAAAGTTCATGGTACTTCAGTCTAAGGGATTTATGGATTCCATGTTAAGATCTCCTGAATTAGAGGTATCAAATATAGTAGAATGTAAAGTCATGTAAAGTTGTGGTTTTCCTGTCACTGGAATAGTTTTTACAGAAAGACTGTCAGGGATGTTTAAATGTGATTTCTGCTTTGGTTTCATACTAGATAAAATAAACTCTTTAGGTGTCAATGCTAACATTCTATGATCAAAACTCTTTAATAACTTTTATTATCAACAGCAGGGATTTTCAATTTTTTTGTTTTATTTTTCTTTTACACCAAATGTCCCATTTTATTTATTTTTCAATAGCTATTTATTTTTCCATCATCTTTTATTCCCCTATATCCTTCTCTACCTCCATCAATCCCCCTCCCTCCGCAATCACCACACTGTTGTCCAATTCTTTAAGCAGCAGAAAACTTTCTTCAAAATAAAGTCTTGTACAATCCCTCAATATATCCATAGAAGAAGTGGGATTAGTTTTACATAGAAATGGAGGGCCTAGATCTCTGCCTTCTTAGCTATCCCACTCACTACCTTCACTCTTCCCCACCTGCACTGAATTCAAGTCTCTCTGTTTTCTATCGTGCTGTCTCTTCTGAGAAGCCCTAGAGCTCTATGAAACACTGTAGTAGGATCAAATGTAAGCTCCTTAGATTTGCATTCAAGGCCAGGTAAAATCTTATGTCTCAGCTAATGATCAGCAGAGTATTCATTGTCTCCGAAAAGCTTACAACATTCTTGACACCACACCTTTGTTCACACTGCTCCCCAGTCTGGAATGCCCTACACACCTTCCTCCTCTTTGCCATTTCCCTAAACTATACACCCTCCTTCAAGTTCAAATCAGGTTCCACTGCCTCCAAAAGTATTCCCTTACCACTCACCCTTGGTGATTATTCCAGTGCTCTGATTCATTTGAATACTTCTCTCTATTTGACACTAACTGATGTTGCTTTGCTTTTATTGCCCTGTCCATTCTGTGTCCTCATTAGAGAGTAGCATCTCAAGGGCCCAGTAAAGTATTCTGTAAACATAGGATGCTGAATCAGTTCTTATCTATGACATTTATTTTCCATGCTTGTCCCATTTCCCTAAATAAATCATAAGGCTTTTTTTTGGACACGGATTTCCTTAGACATTTTATCTGCTACAATCTCTCCAGCACCTAGCATGATCCAGAACCCACAGAGGCTTGAACTAGGCATAGTAATATATGGACAGAAAAGGTGTTAGATATGGACAATTTAGAAGGGATGAAAAATATGATTTGATAAAGAAAGAGTTGTCATTTTTTTGTTAAGATATCATTAGGTAAGGCAAAGAAATACCAAGGAAGAGATGTGAGTCACAATGAGAGAGATCAACAGAGATTAATATGAAAACGCTCTGAGATAAAAAGCAGGAATAGAACTCTTCTCTTGCTGACAATTTATCAAAGCTCAAACAGTTATGCAGTCTAAGCACAGAGAAAAATCTCTTTTTGGGCCTACATTCTGAGTTAAGACTCAAGGTCTTGAACTCAGTCCTCACAGAAATATTTGAGATTTCCAAATTCTCATTTGAAAACACATGGTCAGATGAGGTGTCTCCAAGCCATTGCCATCCTAATGTCTATTTTGTACTACATGTTCAGAAATCCAATCTACACTAATAAAAGAGAAACATGCAAATTGGTGTCACTCTGCTATGCCCACCAACCAATCAGAGTGACTATGCAAATTATCCCAACAAAGATGGTGGTTAATTTGCATACGCAGGTGAGAAGCAAAGACTGAAGGCTCCGGCCGGAGTGAAGACTGAAGACTGAAGACTAAAGACTGAAGAGGCTTGGCTTCTCCGCTGCGGCCAGTGAACCTGCTACCTTGATGTATTGTGAGGTCGCTCTAACCAACTGAGCTACCCAGCCAGTGTGGAAATTTGAACCTAAGTCATATTGGCTCCAGCTGATTCTTTTTCCTGTGTCCCTTTTTTCTGTACTGTCAAACATCATCCCTAGTTGCTAGGGAAGAAAGAAAACAAAAAACTGATTCAGTAAAATTGCCAATTGCACACAGAAAGAGAGGCCAGGAGTTTGAGTGTAGTGAAAAGCCAGAAAATTCCTAAACTTCACTTGAACCAGACATTTCAGTCTCTGTCCACATTATATTGTAATACTCCTCCCAAGATTCCTGAAGACACTATGAAGAAATAGCCAATAAGTGGCCAATAGGATTTTGATACCTTTCTTTTTGCCTCATGCAGGTTTTGAGATGGGGAACTTGCCAGAAAGCACAGCAGAGATCTGAGAAGGAAGAGAAAGGGTCATTTGCAAGATAGGATAAATCAACTGGAATAATCAGAGGGTGATTTGTTTATGCTGGGATGCTCCAACTAGATGGTTTATAATTTACACTGCATCAAAGCAGGAACCAGTGGTCAAGACAGGAAAGATCCTGCATTTTTTTTTTGTTTTGTTTCTGAACATGTTCAAACAGCAGCCTTCTCTCCTCAATAGGTCAGAAATACTGGGATTCACCTTAAGCTCTCAGTTAGTAAATTCATCATCATTTACTTCAAGTGTGGTAGGCAGTTAGACATGAGCAGAGCAAGGATGATGGGCCAGGTATAGAATGTCACCAGGGTGAAAGCCCTGGGTGCCTAGCAAAGAACAATCGTAGGGTAAGGTGCCCCCAGGGTGACTTTTTTCCCCCTAGCATATCCCTGGCTATGAGGTTTGGACCCCCTGACCTTTCCTCCCTAGAGATAACATCTAGGCCTCAGTTGTATTTCAGCTCCAGGCCTAGAAGGGCAGCAAAGCCAGACCAGTGACCCCATTGCTGACCTCAGGACCAGCTGCATTGATTAGACAATGACCCCATGCCCAGGCTCTAACTAATCTATCAGTGGAGACCTGGACCCTAAAGGACATACCTGGAAAGCTGCTAAATATTCTATTAAGATCTTCCTTTGGGCTCTCTGGCCATTTTCTCAGTGGTTATACCTTCAGTCTGTGGACCAAAGAATCTTGGGTTTGATTCCCAGTCAAGGGTATGTACCTGGGTTGTGGGTTTGATCCCTGCATTTGGTAGGGGCATGTGCAGGAGGCAACCAGATGTGTCTATCACATTGATGTTTTTCTGTCTCTCTTCCCCTCCCTCCCTTCCATGCTCTCTGAAAAAACAATGGAAAAATCCTCTGGTGAGGATTAAAAAATAAAAAGAACTTCCTCTGGGACCTCTCCTGAAATCTCTACCCTTAAAACCCTCAGGACAGAGGACTCAGTGCACTCTCCCTCCTGGGACCACACATGAGCTTTTCCCTCTCCCTTTCCCTTCCCCCTCCTCCACCCCCAGAAGCTTTACCATTACCTTCCTCACCCCAACCTCTAAGGGCCCTTCCTTTATCTCTATAACTTGTTTCCTAAGCCCATCTCTTCTACAAATTACTTTTCCCACATCTGTGATTTTATGAGGAAACTAGAGAACTGGTGCACAAAAATTTGTGCACTCAGGGAGGAGGGAGGTCCCTCAGCCCGGCCTGTGCCCTCTCGCAGTCTGGGACCCCTAGGGAGATAATGACCTGCTGGCTTAGGCCTGCTCCCGGGTGGCAGGGGGCAGGCGCAATCCCTAGGTGCAGCCCCTGGTCGGGATCAGAGCAGGGCTGATTGGGGAGTTGGGGGGCCACCCCCTGTCATGCACAGAGCAGGGCGGATCGGGAAGTTGTGATACCACCCTCAGTCACGTTCAGGGTAGGGCTGATTGGGGGGTTGGGACACCATCCCCTGTCACACTCAAGGCAGGGTCGATGGGGAGGCTGCCGACC
>NW_006281978.1:161859-162238 GCF_000327345.1 Myotis davidii | reverse complement strand
AGAGGCTGGCAGGGCAGGCGGGGAACATTGCAGTCCTCCGTCACTGAAGCAAGCAAGCCTCATGTTCGCTTTAAGCTGCCTGGCTGCCGGCTGCCATCTTGGCTGGCAGTTAATTTGCATATCTCGCTGATTAGCCAATGGGAAGGGTAGTGGACGTTTGCTAATTACCATGTTTCTTTTTTATTAGATAGGATGTTCTTTTATAATTTGAATTCTTTCCTAGCCAGAACTCAAGTACTGAAGTTGCTGAACCCAAGTACAGTGTGACTCCACTGGTCAGACACCAGGTTCTGTTCCCACCTACAACACAAGGAGAGTGCACTTCAGGAACCTATTTAAAGGCTTTACACAAGCTAGACTTTATACAAATTCAGTTCTT
>NW_006281978.1:157657-161138 GCF_000327345.1 Myotis davidii | reverse complement strand
AGCCAGAGCACTGACTGCCTCTCCCTCACTCCTTTTCGTTGTTGTTAAGAAGGGACCTGGTTGCCTTTTCTTTTACCGCTTTTTTGAGGTGTAATTTATGCCACAACATTAATTCATTTAACAAAAGCACTCAATTCAGTGATTTAGAAACCCATGGGATGTGTGGACATCACCACTATTGAATCTGAGGACAACTCCATCACTTCGAAGAGCAACTCCTTTCTTTTAAAAAAATATTTTTTATTGTTGATAGTATTATAGTTATCTCCCATTTTCCCCTTCCTCCCAGGCCCTACCCACACCCCCAGGTCTTCACTATTCTATTGCCTGTGTCCCTGGCCTATGCATAGAGGTATATAAGTTCTCTGGTTTATGTCTTCTTGTCCCCCCACCTCCCCATCAAGGTTTGTCAGTCTGTTTCATGCCTCCATGCTTCAGGTCTTATTTTGTTGGTCAATTCATTTTTTTTCTCTCTCTCCTTTTTTATTGTTTAAAGTTTTACATATGTCTCCTTTCCCCCCAATTGACCCCTCTCCCCCAGCCATTCCTACCTCAGGCAAGCTCCCACTGCTCCAGTGTCTGTGTCCATTGGTTATGCTAATATGCATGCATACAAGTCCTTGGATTATGCTCCAACTAGATGGTTTATAATTTACACTGGGTCAAAGCAGGAACCAGTGGTCAAGCCCCCACCACCCCACCCCTGAGGACAAGCCCCCACTACCCTAGTGTCTGTGTCCACTGGTTATGTTAATATGCATGCATACAAGTCCTTTGGTTGATCTCTAACCCCCCTCAATTCATTTTGTTCATTAGATTCCACAATTAAGGAGATCATGTGATATTTGTCCTTCTCTGTGACATAAGCCAAACTAATAAAGACAAACACAGTTCTTGAGCACACATTTGGTGAGATGGCTCCAGACTCCATATCCAAGGCATTTCATAGCTAAGTCTTTTCATCAGTGCAAGCCATTTCCTCCTGATCTTCTACCAGTCCACACCCTCAGATTATCTTCTCAATGGATTATGCACAGGCACACCCCTTTCCAGGTTTGTGATCTTGCCTGGAATGCATAAATTCCTTCTTAAAATCTTTCCTACCCCGCCCTGTTCTTTTCTTATTTTTTTTCACCTCTGCTTCCTTAGTGTCTTTTGCTCCTTTTCTTTTCTTTTTTTTAAAAACATGCTTCAGAGTGACATTTTTAAAAAAATATATAGTTTTTAATTGATTTCAGAGAGGAAGGGAGGGGGAGAGATAGAAACTTCAATGATGAAAGAGAATCATTGATTGCCTGCTTCCTGAATGCCCCCTACTGGGGACTGAGCCCACAACCTGGGCATGTGCCCTGACTGTGAATCAAACCAGTTACTTCTTGGTTCATGGGTTGATGCTCAATCACTGAGCCACACCAGCTGGGCCTTTCAAACCTTTATTAGGACTCAATTAGTCATACATAGATGGGTCTATTTTGGACTCTATTCTATTCCATTGATCTTACTTAAATATCTTTTTTACCAATAACACACTTTCTTGAGAGAGAGAGAAACATCGATCAGTTGCCTCCCATGTGTGCCCTGACTCGGGATGATACCTGCAACTTAGGTATGTGCCCTGACCAGGAATTGAACCCATGACCTTTTGGTGTATGGAATGACATTCCAACCAACTGAGCCAGGGCTTGATTACTGTAGCTTTATAATAAGTCTTGATATGAAGTAGTATAAGCCTTCCAACTGTTCTTTCCTTTTAAAGATTGCTTTGGCTATTTTAGGTTCTTTGAACTTCCATATTACTATTGCAATAAGCTTGCCCATTTCTAAAAAAAAAAATTGCTGAATTTTTGACTGAAATTGCATTGAATCTATAAATCAATTTAGGGAGAATTGACACCTTTAGAAAATTGTCTTCTGATAATAAGCATGGCATGTCTCTTCATTTATTTAGGTTTTCTTTACTTTCAGAAATGTTTTCCAGTTTTCAGCCCACAGGCCTAGTATATAGTTTGGAAAACTTATTCCTAAGTATTTTTATGCATATTAAATGGAATTACCTATAAAAGTTATTTTTCTAATTGTTTTTTGTTACTATATGGACACAGTTTTACTACAAATTGACCTTATATCATGTTGCTATTGCTTTGTGTGCTTTTAAGAATTTCCATCTTTGATTTTAAGCTATTTAACTATGATATATCTGAATGTGATTTTATAATCCACTTACTGAGTGTTTCTGGGCTCTCAGATTATTGTTTTTCACCATTTAATGAAGTCTGAACATTATTTCATTAAAAAATCTTACTGTCCCACTCTTTGTTTTTGCCTTTTGGGATCTAATTATATGTATATTTGAGAACTTTGTATTATCTCACAGGTTGTGTTAACACACAAAAGCTCACTAAATTGTCTTTCAATTTTTTTCTTTCCATTTTTCTGGTTAGGTAATTTCTATGAATTTGTATTCAAACTTATTCATCCCTTCTGCTAACTCCAATTTACTTTTAAGCTCTTCTAATAAACTGCTTTATTTCAGATACTTTACTTTAAATTTCTATAATGTTAATTTGGTTCTTCTATATTGTTTGCATTTTTATGTTGAAACTTATTCTGTCCTCTTATTTAAAACTAGAGGCCTGGTGCATGAATTTGTGCACGGGTGGGGTCTGGTTGGCCTGCCCGATTGGGGTGGGAGGGGCCAATTGAGGTTGGGGCTAGCTGCGGGGAAGGGCTGCAGGCAGTTGACCAGCTGGCCCCAACCCCTGGTTGAACTCCTGATAGAACTCCTAGTCAAGAGGACAATTTGCATATTAGCCTTTTATTATATAGGATTTTTCTCTTATTCAAATAATATTTTAATTTACATATTTGATTTTTTTTCTTTTTACAGCAGCTTTAAAATACTTGTTAATTCCAAAATATGTTCTTTTTTGGGGTCTCTTCCTATTGGTTGCTGTTTCCTTGATTTAGGTTCATATTTTCTTCTTTTTATATTGAAAAGATTTTGATGTATTGCTAGACATTTTGGATGATATATTGTTAGGAATGAATAATATATGCTGTCTTCCTTTACTGGCAGTTCTTGCTTTTGGGACAGCTTGGTTATAGGCCTTAGTTTAGTGAGTCTAATATATCCCCACCTAGAGTAATCCAGGGTAGCCATAGCATGGCCCTTTTCCTAATGCATGGCCTTTCTGTGGTCTTAGCTGAATGCTGGGGATTTTATTGAGGTCTCTCCACTCTGGTTGTGGTGTAACTCCAATGTTTCTGAGCACTGTGGAACCTCTAGAATCACAGTTTCATTCTCAAACCCATAACAGCCTCTCATTGCTAGGTCTTGCACAGTCCTGCCCTGCACATACATAGCCCAAGCCTTGGCCAATGACTTATGGGAAACTCCAACAGAGTCATCTGTGAACCCTACTGTACAACTCCCTCCTCTTTGATATCCTTCTCTGAACTCAGTATCTGTTCTCAACTCAGC
>NW_006281978.1:155094-157636 GCF_000327345.1 Myotis davidii | reverse complement strand
GTCTGCTCAGTCTTTACTTTCCTGTGTCTTGCTCTGGAAATTGTTCCAAAGTAGAGAACTGACATGAATTTGGGGCTTGCCTTTATATGTTTTCTTTTTCCTGGTAATTAAAGTTCTGCATAACTTTAAATTGTCCCAAAACTTAAAATGGTTGCTTCACAATATGTTGTTTTATAGGTTTTTTTTTTTAAGAGCAGAAGGGCACTTTGGTACTAGTCACTCCATCATAAACAGAAACAGAAGGTTTCCTGCTTCCTTATGCTTTAACACATTGGATTTCCAAGTATTATTATCACGGTTGTTAATCTTTCTTTTTTAAAAAAATAAGAAATGTGAAATGAATAAGCCAAGATCCAAACCCATGCCATCTAAATTTAAGTGCCATGTGCTTTCCATTACACAGTGTAGTGATTTGATAGGTGCTGAAAAGGTACCATAACAACTAAATTTCTTCTCTCACAGTCTAGCACAGAGCTCTGAGGACTTCACTATCTTAATGTCTTCTTTAAAAATTTGACACTTATAGATGTAGTCAGCCATTTTATAATAGACTATAAATACATTTAAAATTGTATTTATTGAAGGTGACATTTGTTATAAGTTTTAACTGTACAAGACTGTAATATGCCATGTGTATTGCATTGTATTAATTATCCAAAACAACTATTTCATTTAGAGGAAAGTGAGACAGAAAATAATCTGCTTAAGGTCAAACATCCAGTGAATAGAAGAATCCAGACTTGAATCAAGTTGTTCTCTGTCTGATGTTCTTACCACTAGTCTCAGTAGCTTCTATGACTGCTTAGAATAAGACTTTTGGAGAATAGAGTTTACTAGTAGAACCATTGCCTAGGAAAAGGTATAGCAGTTCACCTAGTTGCTTCATATCTTTGAAAAGGCAATGATGGCCCTGACCAGCTTGGCTCAGTGGATAGAGTGTCGGCCTGCGGACTCAAGGGTCCCGGGTTCGATTCCAGTCAAGGGCATGTACCTTGGTTGCAGGCACATCCCCAGTAGGGGGTATGCAGGAGGCTGCTGATCGATGTTTCTCTCTCATCGATGTTTCTAACTTTCTATCCCTCTCCCTTCCTGTCTGTAAAAAATCAATAACATATATTTTTAAAAAAAGAAAAGGCAATGATGACATCAGTACAGTGTAGTTCTCCCTTTGTCTGGTCATTCTCTGAGAAGTCTCTGTTTTCAGTTCAGGGAATAGCTGGGCCTGAGCAGGAAACCTTGTCATAGCTACAAGAACATGAGAAGTGAGCCATACCCACTTCCAGGAAGTAATTACTAATGAACATAGTGGTGACGTAGCAGCAGGATCAGGTATTGAAATTTACATGCAGTCAAGGGATTTTTAAGTGGAACAAAGCTTCCCTGTTTACTACATGTCAGTTGTGATAGCCACATCTGGTATTACTTCAAAGCCTTTCTGAAAATCCAGTAAAAATGATCTGTAGGTCCTGTCATGAAAAAGATGAGTTTGGCTTCACTAGAAATTTCTTCCACTTAGCTTCCAGTCATTCAGATATCAGGGTCAGACAAGTAAACACATCATGGCCCCTCTTGATCCTAATTTCACTTATTTCCCATCAATATATATAAAAGCCAAAACGACTGTTCTGACAGAACAACCAGAATGACCGGATGACCAGCTGGTAGCTATGACATGCACTGACCTAGACCTTGCTGCTAGGACCCTGACAGCTCCGAATCTGGTTCACCTGCACCCCAGACCCAGACAGGAGGGATGAGGGAGCCTGATTCCTTGCAGAATCGGCCATTGGATAGCTTGCTGCTGGGGCCAATATCTCGTAGTCCCTCCTCCCAGCTGGCGGCCCCCCTGGTTGACCTTGATGGGGAGGGGCTGGCTGGCCAACCTCCCTAGAAGTCAGTTTCCTCACTTGAAAATTCAACAAATATTGAGTACTATGTACCAGGCACTATACTTGGTGCTGCAGAAACAGTAAATATCTAATTATGACAAGGTAAAATTTCAAACTAGGCAGTCTCTAAAATTTGTTCCGGAACTAATCACAATCAGTCAGCAGTATTCTAGATACTCCCTAACAGAAAGGTGCTGATTAAATAGTCATTTGACTCACTACAAAAACTGCTTAAAGCCTAGACTCAAAACTGATTCAGAACTCAACTGCTTTTGATCACCAATCTCCCTACGTCATCATCCAGGTGCTAATGCAAATTATCTCCAGGGCAGGACTGCTGGAATGTAACCTTACTACTCAGTGCGAACCCTAAAACAAAAAAGCCATAAATGTATTCATACTTTCTTCCTTACTCCCTACTTTCTGGTTTAACAAACATTTCCCTTTACTTACAGGGATTTATAGCTTTAAAAAATAGGGACAACCAGACCTGGAAATAAACAGTTCATAACCAAAAAGTTGAAATAAGTGGGCAGACAGTAGTCATGTCACTGAAAACCCTCATCTCCTGATTTTCAACCGAGAATCCGAAGATAAGACTCTTAACTGGCCCCACCTTCATTCTAGCCAAACCATCCAAGAGAACTGGGCAT
>NW_006281978.1:143755-155024 GCF_000327345.1 Myotis davidii | reverse complement strand
ATTAGGCTTGCCAAGAAAAATAAGAAAATAAGGGAGATCCCATATTTTCTTCTGGTTCTCTAAGCCATGAATTTTAGGATAGGTGTTTTTCATGAATACATTTTATCCAGTCTCCTATAGTTAGATCAATATGACTGAGCATAGAGTCAATGTTTGGAAGTGGTCTGAGATGGAGCAAGGTCAGACCATAGATAACAATGCCCTTTCAGAGGTTATGTACTTAAAAGCAAGAGCCACACTAACTGAAAGCTGTCCATTTTATTTAGTTTTGTCACCAATCTGCGTACAAGAAGATTCAGAATGTCATTTTGCTATTTCATAATGATATACTCATTCATAGAACCATACCTCATCTATTCACATCTCCCAATTTTACAGGTGGGGAAACTGAGATCTAGAAAAGTAATGTGCCCAAATTACTCTGCTTATTAGAAGCAGAGTGGATATTGTTGTTTTTCATAATAGAGGAATCTAATGCTGGGAGAAGTATCAATCCCAGGTTTAGGTTCAATTTAGCTAATTTGTATGAATAGTTATTAAGACTTTAGTTTCTTATGGCGAGAATGCATCTCCTGTATGAGTTTCACATTAGGTCATTACACTTTTGTGGGGAGAAATAACAAAAATGATTGATGGCTTCTAAAATTGGGTGTGGTCATTGAAAGAGAGCAACTGTCCAAATGAGAAAGACACTTCAAAATAAATATTCTTCACAGAATGCGATCTAACATCCTGCACTTCCTAGCCCCTGATCCAAGCCAAGTTGTGAAGTGTCCCAGTTGGAACCTGTGCCATGTTGACTCATTCTGCAACGAGCAGAAGATCCTTTCAAGGCATGATTTCTCTCCTCAGCACTGAGTCATGAACAATAGCATATGCTATCCACTTGGAGTGAATGCAACAAAAACTATTTTGCTACAGGTAAAGTAAGGGCCCTTGAGGTGTCAGCTTTAAGAAGGCAGATGAAATCTGATAGTGAGGGTAATCAACCCTTAGCCATCCTTGAAGGAAAATAGTGCTGGTGATGTGAATGACCTAATTCCAATCTACTTGCAGCCTACATCCTTCTGTGCTTTATTGAATGAGAAGTTCCATTTCTCACCCTTCTTTGGCCTTTTTATCTACTCTCCACCTGCAACTTGAACTAAAACTCTAATCCCCTTTCAGCCACTTGAGACGGTATAAATTAGAATGGCTGAAAATCCTCAGGACTCTGAGCAGCAACATTCTCCAGATCCGCAGGACTCTTCCAGCTGCTCTGCTAAACCATTGCTAAGGAGCTCTGTATACTATTCTTGCCCCATTCTCTGTCCATTTGTCTTTCCTCATTATCCACTCTTCCCTTTCCTTAGATTCCAATGATCTCTTTTCATCATTAGTTGAGCTCTACCAACTAAATCTAAGCAGCCAGTTTTCTTCCTGCCTCACCACTGTCACACATTAACAAATATAACCATATTTATTTAATCTATTCCTTACAGGCTAATATTTTTTTTCTCCAGAAGATCCAGCAAGGACAGAGATAAGAAGGAGTTCTTTCTCATGCTTTCAGAAGCCAATACTGAGGAGGTGTGGAATGCAGCTAGATAATAATGCAGATTGAACTGTGCTAGTTTTTGTTTGCCCAGGTTTCTCTGAGAGCTTTTTGATGAGCTGACATCATCCTGAACTTGACCTTAAGATTTGAATTAACCCTATTCACAGACCTTGAAGACATGATAGAGCAATATAAAATATCAGCTGAAGGCAATTTCTTTCAATGGCCCTGTTTGGTTCCATTTAATTTATTTATTCTGGAGTCAGATAGCATTAACCGAAGAGCACAAGTGTTCATATGACATGATCACAGCTTCTTCATCTTCTTATCCCAATGCAGCAGTTCTCAACCTGTGGGTCGTGACCCCTTTGGCGGTCGAACGACCCTTTCACAGGGGTCACCTAAGACCATCCTGCATATCAGATATTTACATTACGATTCATAACAGTGGCAACATTACAGTTAGGAAGTAGCAACGAAAGTAATTTTATGGTTGGGGGTCACAACATGAGGAACTGTTGAGAACCACTGGAATAGGGTAAACAACAGGTCACTGGCTTTGCTTTTGGCTTTAGTGGAAGCAGATTTTGATGAAGCAGATTTTAGTGAAGCAATCAGGAAAGCAGACACCTGAGAGACCATCTGTGTGCTTAGCACAACAGCCCAAAAATTCAGATGGTGGATGCAGATCTGAACATCACCAGAGAGCTGCATAAAAAAAAAAGGTAGTCAAGTTGCTGAATATTCCATGTATGTCTCTTTGTAATACTCAGACTGGAGCCATATTTTACTTTGAACCTTATGGCTCATCACTAAAGCCTAAAAAGGTGGCCTTGGTTAGTAGTGATAGAACATGTAGCTCCAGTATCACAGAACTGGGAGAATAACTCAGGTAGGTGGTTATTTTTATCATGGAAACAGAACATGCAAAGTGGTGTTCATGATAGGAAACAGAATGCTCACTCACCTTATTTCGTTATCTAAGAAATAACATTTCTTTTCCTCTGTGTTTTGGGACAATTTGTGAAATTAAAAAAGTGTTAAAAATGAAACCACATATTCTAAAACAATAAAAACCCATAATGAATATTTTACCTTTTACTTTCATATGTATCTCATATCTAAGTGAGATAATACTGGGAGTATAATTTTATATTGAGTTTTTTAAGAATTATGACATAGTAATAATTTCCCATATTTTATATTCTTTAAATGATATTTTAATTCCTGCCCAGCAGCCTGTGTTTCTCATATATTTAGTTTTTCCCCAACATTTTGTTTATATAATAATGTGATGAGCATTACTGGGAATAAAAATTTTCCTAGATTTTGGATTTTGCTTTTCTCCTAAGATAGATTCTGAAAAATAACGCCATAGTTGAGGCAAAACTTTGACTGCATGACCTGATTGTTTGGAGCATGCATTTTTACTCTGTGTTTGTTGGGTTTGAATACACTTGATTAAATTATTTGGTGTCCATTCAGATGGTGGCATTGCTTAGTCAGATCCTTAGTAAGCTTTTGAACCTTTAATCTTGTCCTGAAGACAAGCTTTTGAATCTCAGTGATAAGATCATTAATTTAGTAATAAACAGTATAAATATTAAGTGTAATTGTTAGCACCTTTTACTGGGTATGTACTATGCATCAAGCACTGTGCTACATTTTTTATGTGGATTATCAAATTTAATATTTTTACTGCTTTCTTGATCATAATAAGCACTTGGATCTACAGTTAAAAATAAATTCTCAGGCCCAGGAAATCATTGAATGTCTTTGGGTTTAGTTACTTCTATAAAATGGGCAAAAATTCTGTCCTTGCCCATCTTACATGGTTGTTGGATAGTACCAAGGAGATAAAATATTTACTAGAACTTATAAAAATTAGAAAACTCTATGTAAAGCAAGTTCTTAGTATTGTTTTTATTGGTAATGGGAAAAATACTTGTCCACACCTTCCACAAAAGTGAAAGCTGTGGTTTAAATAACTAATGTAATTGAAGCTGAGCCTGAGAAGGTTGAAATTTCATATTTCTTAGTTTTTGAAGCAGATCATTAAATTCTCTAGGAAAGAGAAAAATGTCATTAATTTTACCATCATTGTTCCTGATAAGAAAAAACAGGTTAATCCTATATAATAAAGAGGTAATATGCAAATTAACTATCATGCCCTCACAAGATGGCTGCCTACAACCAGGCCAGCAGGGAGGTTAGTGAGGGACTACCAAATGACTGAACAGCAGGCTGCGTAGAGCGACCAGGCTGGCAGGGGGCCGTGAGGGGCAACCAGGCCGGCAGGGGTGGCAGTTGGGGGCGACCAGGCTGGCAGGGGGGCAGTAAGAGGTGACCAGGCTAGCAGGGGGGGCAGTGAGAGGCGATCAGGTCAGCATGCAGAGGCAGTGAGGGACGATCAGGCCAGCAGGGGGCGGGGGCAGTTAGTACCAACCAGGCAGGCAGGCAGGTGAGCAATTAGGAGCCAGCGGTCCAGGATTGTGAGAAGGATGTCTGACTGCTGGGGATTGGGCCTAATCTGGCAGTCAGACAAGGGACTACCAAATGACTGAACAGCAGGCTGCGTAGAGCGACCAGGCTGGCAGGGGGCCGTGAGGGGCAACCAGGCCGGCAGGGGTGGCAGTTGGGGGCGACCAGGCTGGCAGGGGGGCAGTAAGAGGTGACCAGGCTAGCAGGGGGGGCAGTGCGAGGCGATCAGGTCAGCATGCAGAGGCAGAGAGGGACGATCAGGCCAGCAGGGGGCGGGGGCAGTTAGTACCAACCAGGCAGGCAGGCAGGTGAGCAATTAGGAGCCAGCGGTCCAGGATTGTGAGAAGGATGTCTGACTGCTGGGGATTGGGCCTACTCTGGCAGTCAGACATCCCCCGAAGTGTCCCAGCTTGGAGAGGGTGCAGGCTGGGCTGAGGGGCCTCCCCCCAGGCCCGAATTTTGTGCACTGGGCCTCTAGTGTATATATGAAGAATCATAAGATATCACCCTATTATATTAGAAATTCTATGTAGGAGTTGTTTGAAAAAATGTAAAGTTCATTATGATGTTTGCGATATCACTTTTCTTTATTTTCCATTCAAATCTACATAAGCAGAAAAGGAAACATAGTCTTTGTTAGACCTGGGGGGAAATGATTGAACACATTATATGGCATACCGACAATAAAGTCAGCTATTACTAATCCTATTTAAGCCAGTTCAATGGTAGTTAACTTCAAACTTACTGGGTAAAAGAAATATAATAAAAATAAATTGCAGGTAGATATTTGGGAAGACGAGACTGAAAATAATCATTGTCATTGGCTCTCTAAGATCTTTGAAACCTGGGCCATAATTTGACTTTTTAAAAAGCTGGTCTAGTTAATCTTGGGTTGTCATAATTTCCCCATTCTATTAGCCACACTCTTCTTTATTTCTATAATAATTTTCTGCCTTTTCTATTCTTGTGTTCTATCATAAATCCTTTGGGCAATTAAAGCATCTTTCTGGATATTATTGACTCTGTTTGGATATCAGCCTAGGTATAATTTCTGCTCAAGCATACCCTGACTCTGGGTCCATGGAAGACATTTCTTTTTTCTCAAGTCTAGTTCATCTTGCACTAACCTTACACACGGGACCTATTGAGGACATTTCCGGGTTGTTAAAGCCTGTTTTTCCAATTTTTGGCTTGGGATTTTTAAATGTAATACACCACTAAGCCTAGTTAGAAGGTAAAGAACAGGAAAAACTTGGCAAGGATTTTGATAAGTTATGAAACTCACTGTTGTCTCATTTGCCTTTCAAATGGTGGGCCCTGCGCCATTTTTAAAGAATGTGTTGCATGTGGTTTCCAGAGATTAAAACCAAGTAACAAATGAACATAACTGCTAGTAACATGTGTGTCAATAGTCAAAATGACAATATGCTACAAAAATTTTTTAAGTTTGTTATAAAATAAGCATTTTGAACACTCAGCAATGTTAAAGTCCTGAGCCCTGAACCTTAAAGATAGAAGATTGTATCTTTAGGCTGGTGCTGGAATCAATTAAGCCCAAGTAAAAATTACTCAGGTTTGAGAGAGAAGAACCAAGAAGAAATGCACCAATTTGGTTACCAACAGTCATTCAGAAAGACAGACCAATTTAAAGGGCATTATAATTGTTCGCATTGCCTGAAGGTCAGAATTTGCAATCAATCTGAAGTGATATTAAAAAACAAATGCCAAAGGGGTTATCTGTAAAACTTTAAGCAACACAGATAAAATTAAAAAGGAAAATAAAAGTCATAGGTTCATTCTTATTTTTGCTATTATAGTTTCTATTAGTCTTTTTTGTGTTGTGCCATCAAGGTGATTTAATGTTATTTACAAAAAAAATTATATAACACAATGAAGTCAATGAATATTGTTTTTTTTAAAGCATACAAAATACTCCCAAAGTAATAGGATTTCCTTAAAATGCATGCTGTTCTTGAATAAAAAAATTAAAAGAACCTTGTTATTTATAGAGAATATCTTTGTGTTTTTACTTAGGTTTCCCTTCTGCTTGGCATTCTATTATCTTCTCTTTTCTCTTCCTTGTAAACTTCTGCTTTCTCTTTGAGACTCAAATGTGCTTCAGGAAGTCTTCCAAGACCTTTACAGAGAGGTAAGTGCTTCCTCTTCTGCAGTCCCATAGTATTTCATTCATACCCCTATTAAAGCACTTACCATATTGCTGTAATTATGTATCTCATAAGTGCCCCCTCAATTAGCATGTGTGGCTCTGGAGGGAAAGGACAGAATTCTAGTATTCTCTAACTATTTAGAGAAGAGTAAATATTATTAGCTTGTTGAATAAATAGATTACCATCTTAGATCTAACTGATTCTTGCTGGCACCTGAGTTTACTGTGTTCCAATGTGTCCTGGTGCCAAGAGAGAGAGATAGGGTGGCTCCATAAGCCATAGCAGAATCCATAGTTATTTTGAACAGAAACAGAAGCCAGAATGGTAGTTTTCAAACCCTGACTGCTGATTAGAGTCACCCGAGGAGCCTTTAAAACTCTCAGTGCCTGGTCCCACCTCAGACCCATTTAAATGAGAGTTCTGGGGGTGGAGTCCAGGCCTCGGTAGATATTTAAATCTTTCTAAATCATTCTAATGTGTAGCCAAGGTTGAGAACAACCAAGCTTGAAGTTAAAGAACCCAGGATTGTCAGACAGTGTCCATGCTGAAATGGAAACAGGAAAGCAGATGAGGTATAGCTACTAAGTCACAAACTTGAACCCGGGAATGAAATCAAGGTTGGTACAAATCCATGAAGTGGGGAGGAATACAATTCAGCATATAAATAAAAGGCTGATTCATGCCAAGTTCGGTAATACTAGATGGATAAGTCAGACGTCAGACATGCAGAGGTCAGAGATGGTCAGAGAACAAAGTTTCTAATTGTAACAATCAGTTGCCAGAGATGATAAGCTCCTTTCCAACCATGACTTGGCTCCATCTGGCTTGACAAACTTACAGGGTCTCATCTCTGGTGCAGTCAAGGAGCTCCAAAACAAGTTAGATTTATAAAAACCAGAAATTTTATGTGTATGCAGTCCTTCTTTCTCATATTGTTCTCGCCAGCGAAATGATGTAAAGTTTTGAGAAGGAACTTAGAAAAAACACAATTTCCAACAAAATTTCTCTCTTGCCCCTAGCTATTGTTATTTTATTTTGGTGCAGTGCTCATGCGAGGCCAAAGTTAAATGAAAGAACCCTGCGATATGATATACATTTCCTTTGAAATATTTTATTACTTAACTTCAAATGTATTTGTGTGAGATACTGTTTAGTTATGACTAAGCAGACTTTTTCCTAAGTGTCTATCTCTACATATATTTCACAACAAAAATTATGAAACATACTGAGCCAAAATGTCCCTCTTAAAGGCATGATGTTTTATGGTTGCATTCAAAATACAAGATCCCTGATGCAAGACTCTCTTAATACTTATTTGTCATGTTTCCTTCTTCCTTAGTTTTACCGTAATGTTTTTCATAGCAATAATTTATAATTAAGGAAATATTACAAAGACTTAGAAGTCAATGGATTTGGGAATCAGGAATTTACTGGTGATATAATATAAGGCAGTTTCAGTGGCAATGGGATCTTAACAAGGTGCTGAGGCGTAAAGGATTAATAACAAAACGTAAAAAATAGAAATATATTTTTGTTTTTTGACAAGTTTAGAAGTAAAGGAAGACATGCAAGATTGGGTGGTAGCCAGAGAAAGAAGCAGTGTTCAAGTAAATTTTTATTTTAGAATATTTATAGACCTACAAAGAAGAACTAGAGGAAAATTATAAATTAAAAATCAAGAGAAGAGGTGCCATAGAGATTGTTAGTTATACTTTAATATTTTCCCTCACCTTCTTTAATCATAGAAGTCTCATATTTGTTATTCGGGTGTGTGCAAGGGATACATTTCCCAATTCACTTTGTAGCTAAGTATGGCCATATGACTAACTTCTGCTCCATGGAATGTAAGAAGTGATATATGCACTTCCAGAAATTGTTCTTAAAAGGAAAGAGTTGTGCCCTTCTATTCTTCTTTCCTGTTCACTGGAATATAGACCTAATGTCTACAGCAGTAGTTCTTGGCCTATGACAGATTTTTGAGGTGGAAGCAGCATATTGGGTGTGAAAGAGCAATAAAATGGAAGGAATTTGGGACCTGATGGTTATGGAGTTAATATATCAGTCTTACTAGTATATTAATCTTAGAGGGACTCTTTCATCTTGTTTAAACCACTGTTATTTTGGATTTCTATAACTGGCAGCTGAACCAAATCCTAACAAAGAGAATGGATAATTAATATAGACAGGATTAAAATTAAAGTGATAATTTTTCTTTGACAAGGAGGAAGGATAAGTTTACCTGTGATAGGACAGAAGGAAAGGGAAAAATTAGGATTCTAGAATATTTCCAAGGATGAAACATCATCTCATGTTAGATGACCTGTGATCAAAAAGGAAGTCATTACCTAAAGGTGAAAATTAGATTAGGTGTTAGAGAATAATAATAATAAAAAAACAGACAAAAGCTTCAGATCATTGCCACTCAAATTGTGGTCCCTGAACCAGCATCATCAGCAACATCTGGAAACTTGCTAGAATCAGATTCCTAGGCTTCGCCTTAGGTCTACTGATTCATAATCTTTTGGGGTAAAGTCCAGAAATATATATTTTTAACAAGATCCCTGGGAAATTTTATCATATTAATGATTGAGGGGCATTGGTTTATGAAAACTACTGTGGAGGTGCCAATAGAGAATTCATTAGTAATGTGTAAAAGTGCATATTTTGAGATGTGAATAATAATCTGTGAAGTTCTATTGTGAATATGGCAAAGATGATGTTATTGATGTAGATGACTTAATTTAGGCTGAAGGGGGAATAAAACTCCCACAGGTTATAGGATTTCTCTATGGCCCAGCTAACCTTGTATCACATTTTTACTCAAAAAGAAAAAAAGACAAATTCTGTGTATCTTGAATCTTAATTCAAATAATGTAAGATCAGTTTTTTTCAAATGGTTTTCTATGTAAGATAGGACAGCCCAAATAGGTCAAAGAGTTATAGTAATTTGGGAGACAATGTCAACCCAGCTTGTTGCCTTACTCTGTCTTTTTTTCTTTTTGAGTAAAAATGTGATACAAGGTTAGCTTGGCCATAGAGAAATCCCATAACCTCCTGCCCCCCAACCCTCCCTGGCGGGAAGGCCAGGGAGGGTTGGGAGCAGGAGGGAGGTGGGTAAGAGATCAACCGAAGGACTTGTATGCATGCATATAAGCATAACCAATGGACATAAGACACTGGGGGGTAGGGGAGGCCAGGGGATTGTCAAGGGCGGGGGAAAAAAAGGACACATATGTAATACCCTTTGTAATACTGTAAGCAATAAAACAATAAAAAAAAGATTCAAGATACATGTCTGGCCACTCAAACGCATGTAAACAACATATGAAGTAAAACTGTTAATACTATAATTGTAGCCAGTTTCCTATTCTCATTTTTATTGTTGTTGTTGGTTGTGGGAGAACATGGTAAAGACCAAAAACAGTCTTATTTATAGCTGGGTTTAAAGTTCAGGGGCCTATAGTTCCAGTCTTGTCCCTATTTTGATCTTTTCTTTCTCTGTAATTGAATATTTTGTGTTGGGCTATGGTCAACATTGCAGACCTAGGAACTTAAAATATCATCAGGAACTATAAAATATGTGTAGATTTATTTACACTTACACTGATAACCCCTTCTGTGATTTTTAAAAACAAAATGATTTCCATAAAGTTTCTACTGCACTAATGCAAATAAACTTTCCAAATCCTTTATATTTCCAACCACTACAAAATACATAAAATGAAAATTATTAAACAAAAACTCTCCAAAGTTCAGTTTGCATTTGGCATGGGATTTTAGTAAAAAGTCAGCCATTTGATCTGAATCAGTTCACTCATTTCATTTTGTAATAAACAGTGTATGGGGACATGTCAAATTTGAAATAATATGGCAAAAAGGACAGGAAGATAAGAAAGAAGAATTATTTTGTTTATATGAAACTATTCTGGTCACAAGACTAAAAAAAAGGGAGAAAGGAAGTCTGACCTATGGCTAATATCTATTTATTTGTGATCATAATCAGCTTCTTGACCTAAGTTTCTATGGATATAGGACTTAGGCTGTCATATAATTACTGTGATGCTCATTAAGATACCATTTACTTATTAGTATTTCAATCAATCTTTTTCTAATTTAAGCAAAGGACTTTGATAGCAAAATGTACTTATATTGGAATCTATACATCATGGAAAATGCATCATGATTTAAATAAAGACTCCAAACATGATACTAATGGCCTAACTGGAACCAGGAAGTATTGTTCCTCAGCAGGACTCATTTGTGGCATGATCATTGAGCCATACCAAAAAAATTTTCAAGAAAGGTTGAGTGGGGTCAGCAGTATACGTATTAGTCTCCTGCAAATCTTTGTTCCAACACTGTTCCCCCACCCCCAGTTGCTTCTCTAATGATGGTGGTGAAACATTTCACATGTTGCACCATAGAAAGAAGTATTTTTAGTAAAGCAATGATGCTGGACAATAGCACAGTGAAGGCCAAGGGAAGGGGAGGCAAGGGTTGGTGGAGGTGGGCAAAAGGTGTGAAAATGGGGGATACCTGCAATACTGTCAAAGTCAACATTTTTAATTAAAATATATTAAATGTAAAAAAAAGTGATGAGACTCCCCCCCAAAAAAATGACAACATCTTCAACTAGTAACTCTAAATGTTGGCTGGAACTCATGTGTTCAAAGAACTTGTAACAGTTACAACAACATTTAATACTGAGTGTTGCTTTGTGCTAGACAGGGCTACAAGTTTTACATAAATTATCTCCATCAAACCTCACAGTATTTCTGTAAGGTAGGTACTATTATTATTCCTATTTTACAGACAAGGAACTAAGGCTCAAGGAGCCCAAGGCCACAGAGTTGCTCAGTTGCAAAGCCAGGATTAGAATCTACCTTTTTCTCTTTCTAGAGCCTGTGATATTAACCACTACTTTAGTAAACGGCTTAATTGTGTAACTGTGAGTATCAGTAGAGTTATTTGTAACTTGAATTTTACTATTTTAATCCATATTTTGTATACAACATGGAATCAAATATACTGTTATCTGTTTGGCAAAACAACAGACTAGATATTTGTACATGTTGACTCAGGA
>NW_006281978.1:135376-143741 GCF_000327345.1 Myotis davidii | reverse complement strand
ATGCCCATGCTACTGGTTGATGAAGCATGGGTAACATAGCTAAGAGCTAAAGGAGAAATAACCCCAAGGTTTAGACTTCCTTATAGGCCTTGAGGGTCAAGTGATGTTTAGGGTCCAAGAGATGAGCTAGGTAAATGATCACTCAGTGTGTGTTAGGCACTGCACTAAGAGATTACATGCATTATCTCACATCTAAGAAGAGCAAGTGTGGGATGCTACTTACAGTGAGGCAGATTGCTGTAGGGGTAGAAAGCATAGCTTTGGCTTAGGCTCCCTAAAGTATTTTTTTTGAGTTCCTAAAAAATTACATTTTCTATTTCTTTTGTTTCTTCACTCTGAGTCAGTGTGGGGCTCTGGTGCTCAATAAAGGCTTGTGTTATGGATCTACATTAAACATTTGGATGAAGGTTGGAAAACAGTTGACTATTTGGATATTTTCAAATATTGAGATTTGGCATGCATAGACCCAGCCAGTGGTACAGGGTCTGTTTATATGGTTTAGGGCCCCAGTAAGCATTTGCTGTGAGATTATAGTTTATTTGTTCAAACCCTGACATCTATTCTTAAAAAAAAAAAAAAACACCCAACAATTCCCTATGTAGAAAGCAGAATGGGTTATAAGCAGACAACATCCATTTTCCCTGAATTTTATGTGTTGCTAGTTTCTTAGTATAATACTTAATTCAGGACAGTAGAATCATAAACTGTATCTTGGATTCACATTTTTTCTCCATGTATAAATCTCTGCAGCATGGAACCTCACAGCAAAGAAAATGGAACCCCAACCTGGAAGACACATCCCTTTATAATACAATATCTCTCCTGCTCTCTCTCTCTCTCTCTCTCTCTCTCATTGGCCTACTGTCTGTGTTTTTGTCATATTTCTTTTTCTATACCAGGTTACATATTGGATCACATTCTCGTACTCTTTTCTGTATTTTGTGTATACATCTTTGTAGCTTTTAGTCCTTATCTGAATCTATCTGCAGGTTAAATTCCAATTTGAGGGGGAATTCCTAGTTCATTGAGCATATGCAGCTTTTAGGGGGATGTTCCTTCTTGCCCTTTTGTCCAGTTAAGCAGATATAATCTGTTCTATTTCTAATCATGTAAAATCCAAAATTTTCACAGACAATATTCCATGGGATTGGCTCCTTTTTCTTATAATTATTAAAGTCTATATATACATTTAAATATTTTATTTCCTTTATTATACATATGCTCACATACATTTTCACTGAAATGTAGAAAAGTGATTATATATATATAGCCTCTATGCAGTCTTCTCTGTTCTGCTCCTCCCCTCATTAATGGCCCTCCCAGGCAGCATGCTCCTTAACCCATCCTAATCTGTCTTTACATTTACATTTTAATTTTTTCACAATTTACATTGTACTGAGTATTTTTTTTCAATCTCTTTATTCTCTTATTTTCTTCCTTACTTACTTCCTACCCCATCTTCCTCCTCCTCTGCTGGAACAAAACCTTTTCTAAGGGAGTGTTGCCTCTTGCTACTTCAGTCTGTCTGCCCTGGGCCCTGCTTCCAGCTAAACATACTCTTCTTTAGTAACCAGTGAGTGTGTATTGTGCATTTGTTACATGTGTTGCACCGTGTTAACCACTGTGGAGCATAAGGTAACTAATTTTAGCAGTCTTCATATTGTGGAGTACAAGTGTGAAACATTTTTGTGACTTTCCCATCCATGATTTCAATCTATTCTGTGGAGACGTCCTTCCCTTTTTCTTAATAATTTCTTGGGAATTTTATACAGCTTTCTAGGTACTTTAAAAAAAGTAACAGTCCAGCCCAATTCAGTTTAACCCTGCAACCTCATGTCTGCCATTAAATTCTTTCTTCATCCATTGCTGGTTTGGTTTGTGCTTGGAAGATTTGGAGAGGAAAAAGTGTCAGGATGTGGTTGGAGTAGAGATCAAGTCTAGAAGTGAGTTAGGATCCCTTTCCTTTTAAAGGTCTAAACTCTTCTAGCATTGGGTTTGAGAGGGTGAATAGGAGAGATGGCAGATTTCTTCTTGCACACTGTCATCTGGTCAACACCGGATGACAACAGAGAAGTAACAGAGACGTAAGAAGGCCTGTCTGGATTCACTCTGACTTTATCTTGATGGCCTTCACTGATACAGCAGTCTATGTAGATAGAAGATTGATGTCATTTTCTTGGTGGTAATGGTGGTGGTGGTGGTGGTAGCAGTATTTAGCCTTACCTTATCTTCTTTCACTCATGAGGGAGGGGCCTTTTGTAAAAGGTCTTGTTTATGGTCGATACCCTTAACCTTTCCTCTGGTCATGGTATTGCATTCCTTGGATCTCTGTCTCTTTCTATAATCTCTGCTTTCCTCATGAGAGGCCATGGGCACTGCTGAAGTCCTCTTCCATGTTCTCTAGTATTAAGGGCTAGCTTCTTCCCTGGAAGACTGTATCATAGTGTTTTCTTACTTCTCTGTTGTAAGCTACTCATAAAAACCGATTACCTTCAGCAATCTCCAGATGATAAGCAGGCAATACCTGTGTGTTCACATATACTTTAATTCATAGAGAAAAACATCAAGCTCTCTCTAGAATTCCATCACCAAGATTTATTCCATCCTTATGGATGCAAAGATGGGCCTGTAGTCCATAGCTTGGCAATTATTCAGTGAGGAAATGAGATAACAGCCTAACTTTATTGCTGGGACTTTGGGAGGGAATAACTCTGACTCTTTCTCTCATAGAAAGAAAAGAGAAATGACTTTTCTTTGTCAAACAGCAGTCTTGACAACTCTAATGATTCACTTTCGGCTCATAGTCCCGTGGTCTTCTATGGGTTGGCCAAGGAGTAAAGACTTGGGGCAGTGGCTAGTGGTTTCATGGGCAATTCTTCCACATTTTAAAAGTCTTTATGATAGTGTCTGCATCCAACTATTGTTGGGCCTCTTAAGAATGTGTAAGTATTTAGAGATTATTTTCTCCATTAAAGCTTCACTGCCAATTTTAGGGCAACATGAAAAATTCCACTAAATATCTTATTATATATGGAAGGAATCTATGTTAAAGTTTAGTGTGGTTAAACCAAACCATTCCCTACTTTAAACCTACATATCCAGACTTATACAAGTTATACATATCAATTTATTGCTATAACCACATTTTTAAGTTTGATAGAATCTCAATAGAGCAAACATTGTATCTGTAGCCTTCCTATATGCCTCTAGTACAGACTGATTTCCTCAGTCTTGAACAAACTGAAATAATAAGCAAAACAGAGACAAAGTCATAGAAAGCAGGAGATTGCTATGGTGTGTGTGGGGTTATTGGGGGAGTGAAGAAATTGAGCAAAAAAAGAAAAAAGAAAGAAGAAACTCATGGACACAGACAACAGTGTGGTGATTGCTGGGGGTAGAGAAGGTATGGGTGAAGGTGGCAGAGAGTATAAGGGGGATAAATGGTAAAAAAAAAAATAAATATAAAAAAACAAACTGATTTCCTCAGTCTATGAAAATTTATTGAATTTAATGTCTAAATAAGAAATCCTCCCGCATGTATCCACATTACTAATCAATACAATTATAAGTCAAAGTTTCATGGATAAGTCAGGATTATGAACAATTTCCAATGAACTACCAATAACTTCCTCCTTTTCTACCACTCAAGAAAGCATATTGGGTTATAAAAGGTGAGTGATATTATTAAAGAAGTTAACTTATAAATTGCTTTGATTTATTCTTTGGGGTGATCGTGGAGCCCCCCAATTGATTTCCCCACCAGCCGGTGGCTTAAGCCTCCCTCTGTAGGGCAATCATGGGGCGATGGCTGGGTCCCCGACCAATAGCATCGCACCCACCTTGGCTGCCCTGGTGCCAGTGGGTATCATAGCGTGGTCATCCGGAAGGTTGTCCGGGTGGTTGTTCTGCTGTTTGGTTGATTTGCATATTATGCTTTTATTATTATAGATAATTTTAATATGTTGATACTTTTTCTTGGTACTAAATTTTCAGTAATGTACTTTACAGCTTTTCATGATAACCAGTTCAGAAACTGCTGATCTAAACCAAAAATTGTAGTGCTTTATAGTCTCTAGGTTTGCTCTCAACAAAATTGCAGCTAGAGGCAGAAATTATATCTAATATGCACCTGGTGCTTAATATATTGTATTTTACATAGATAGTATATATAGTATACACACACACACACACACACACACACACATATATATTCAGTACTTTAGTTGAGCTGGAGCATTGATTATTAAGCCAGGAGTGATTAGAGAAGAAAGGCATTAGTTTATTATAGCCTCAAAACATTACTGATATTAAGAGATAGGGTTTGGACATTGATTTGATCTTTGTCTTAACCTCTGCATTACCATTGTAGGGTCAAGAAATGTTAGGGAGCTAGGTATTTATTCAAATATTTAATTCATATTTATTGAGCACTCATGTGCTAATCACAGTTAAATAGGAACCATGAGTAAGATATAGTTGCTCTTACTGATAACCTTATAGCCTCTTGGAAATAGGGGCATATTATTATACAGTCAACTACATTATGCTATGTGCTAAATTGGGAGAAGTATGGAGTGATGTGGAAACATATGACACGGGAACTAACCCCTGACTAGATGGGGGTGGCCATGAAAAGCTTTCTGAAGGAGTTGACACTTAAGGTAGAACCTAGATGATGAGTGATTGTGGTTTGTGGAGAGCTGTCCAGGTCAAGGTAATAGCATTTGCAGAGGCTCAGAGTCATTTTAGAGCATGCTACTTTCACAGAACCAAAAGAAATTCAGTAGAGCTGGAATATGGAGTACTGAGCCAGGAGTGATTCAAGAGCTTAAATCATAAAGGGCCTTATATGTCAGGTTAAGAAATTTGAGAGAAATGAATGCAATTGAAGGGTTTTAATTAGGGATGTGATATGATCATATTTATATTTTAAAAGCATCACTCCAGCTGCTAGGGGGTGAATGGATAGAAGTAGGGTAGGATTAGAGGAAGTAAAATCAGCTAAGAAGCTAGTCATTCAGATGATAATGATGGAGACTTGTGATTTTATATCAGCTTTTTAAGCTTTTATCTCTTTGAGGTGGCAAGATTATTTGTTCCTTAAAAACAAGCTGTCTTTATAGATTTCTTATATAGCCTATCACTCCTCAGATGGCACTTGAATCCTGGGCTTATTAAAATAAAGTGGAGATTCATTGTTCACTCATGTTTGTTATAAATCTTCTTCCCAAGTGTGGAATGTTTTCTTTCCACACATGATTTGGAGTACATTCCCTCTATCCTGGCATCAAGAGTCTTCATTAGACCTAAGTGTCCTAAAATGTTTTGTAGGTTAGGTTTTTCCAAAAGTCAACTCTCAGATGCAGATAGGTACTCAGGAAGTTCATTAGTCAGTGCTCTCAGGATCAATAACTGTGCAAAGGAAGAGCAAAGAAGGGAAGGATTTTTTTAAGGGAAGAAAACAACAGTGGGCAGAAAGAGAAGTTGGGTTATGAAACAGTCTCAACAAAGGCCTCAGCCAACCCCAGAGTGAGCTCTGAAACTGGGATATTCCTTTAGAGTTGTCCCACATTGTGACGAACTATCAAAGCTTTCTATTTCTGACTTGACCAGTCCTTGAATGCATGCAGTCCCAGGGAAGGGGTTATGAACTGGCGAAAGGCAGTTCTCTCCAGTGAATGGCAATTTCTGGAAAGGACTGGCAGCGGAGTTCGGTCAGCCAGAAGCATTTCCTGAAACTGGGGAATATTACTTCTATGCTAAAATAAGTTTGGCAAACACTAGCCTAAATTTCTAAGAATTTCTTTACTGGAAGAATTCTTAGAAACTTAAATATGCTGGTATGCATGGTGAATTTCCAGTGTGGAATAGAATGACGAGAAGATAGCAACCATAGCTGAGCAGAGAACACATTCTTTGGGAAAGATCTCTTAAGCATAGTGTCAGTAAATACCAGTTTGGGAAATGCTGTTCCAGAGGCAAAGAAGACAATAAATATAATGGTCATGGGGACCTGGAGCTCTACTATCTCAGATTTATTCTCAATGGTCCAACATAGCAAGTAACCCATCTTGATTCAACTATTTACAATGTCTGCCCTTGGTTAGATTGCCAGACTAGTAAATCTGATCCACAACCAAATCAAACAGGACTTATTTCTTAATGAAAGCCTAGCTTAGTGTGGAGCCAACATGTTTTCTACATTTTGACCATATTTCTTTGATTCTGATGAGTTTATGTGTTTTGTTTTTTGGAAATTTACATGGGTGACAATAAATGCAATGTTGCTTTAAAGAAAAAAATCTGTCATGGAATAAATAGTATTGCTGTATAATATAAGGAGTCCTTGAAAAAAAATTCATAATAAACTATAACTTTTCTCAGCTCAATTCCATATAAACTTTTGCATCTCTGTGATTATTGACTCAATTGTTAAATCTATTTTCAGTGTTCTGCTCCTAAAATAATTCTCACCTCTGGTTACCTGGATGTCTGGTTACCTGGCTTTAAAATAAATCAATTCAGACTATGTTAGAATCAGACAAAATGTACTTTCAGAAATAAAGAAATCTCCATTGAAATATGCTACCTGTACTTGAGAAAATTCAGAGACAGGTAGGCATAATACTTTAAGAATACAGTTTGAGCCCTAACAGGTTTGGCTCAGTGGATAGAGCATTGGCCTGTGGACTGAAAGGTCCCAGGTTCCATTCCGGTCAAGGGCATGTACCTTGGTTGTGCGCACACGCCCGTAGGGGGTGTGCAGGAGGCAGCTGATCGATGTTTGTCTCTCCTTGATGTTTCTAACTCTCTCTTTCTCTCTGTAAAAAATCAATAAAATATATATTTTTTAAAAAGAATACAGTTGGAAATGTTAGAGAAAAATATTTACCTTCAGAAATGGCAAAGAAGGCCCTGAATGCCCATTGTGATCTGAAACTTGGTTATAAACATCATGACATTAAGCTTTCTCAGTCAGTAGGAATGTGTGTATATATGTGTAGAGAGATAGAAGGGAAAAAAGAGAAACTTGCTGAGAGATAATATACTATAGGAGTTTATCAATGGGATACATTTTGCCTGAAGCAATCATTATTTCATATTTTGAAATTAATTGCAATGCTTTACAGTTCTATTATGCTGAATTTTTGGTCTGTCGGAGTTTATTTGAATATTTTTGTCACCCTAAGCTTGTTAATCTCGGGCAGTGGGATATTGTTTGTTTATTATTATTATCAAAATAGTGTCAGTGCCTTTTCCTGACCAAGTTTTCATTTTTCAAAAAAATCTTTATTGTTGAAAGTATTACATATGCCTCCTTTCCCCCCAGTGTCCCCTTCTAGACCATCCCCCCTACCACCCAGGCCTTCACCACCCTATTGTCTGTGTCCATGGTTATGCAAATATGCATACAAGTTCTTTGGTTGATCTCTTCCCACCTATGCACCCACCCCCACCTTCCCTCAGAAATTCGACAGTCTGTTCCATGCTTCTACGTCTCTAGATATATTTTGTTCATCAATTTATTTTGTTCATTAGATTCCACATATGAGTGAGATCTTGTGATACTTGTCTTTCTCTGCCTGGCTTATTTCACTTAGCATAATACTCTCCAGCTCCCTCCATGCTGTCTCAAAAGTAAGAGATCCTTCTTTTTTACAACTGCATAGTATTCCATGGTGTAAATATGCCATAGCTTTTTTATCCACTCATATACTGATGGGAACTTGGGCTGTTTCCAGTTTTAAAAATGGTTCCCCAAAGCAGAATTTTTTTCAAGCTATATTTGAATATCGTAGGAACTGACAGGAGAAAAGGGTTTAAGTAGATTCAGCTAAATAGAAATACAAATGAAGTTACATGTTTAGAAGTACACTGGCTTTTGAAAATATCTAAGACAAGATAAACTACATTTTAGAGAAGTGGAAGATAACTTTTTTAAATAAATGAGTTATTCAAGTCCTATTAGGATGTGCTTACCAGATAGTTGGCCGCCTACTCTGTTCCAGTCAAAAACAATTTTTGATTGATGATGTCCTGTCTGTCTGGTCCTGATCATCCCATCTTTTTTCATAGCAGTCACTGAGTGAGTTCAGCGTGTTATGAGAAATAGTAATAGTGAAGAGGTTAGTATATTAGCAATCTGGGTACAGTGGCATCAATAAAGGTTATAAGTTGCCTTATAGACAGTAAGTATAGCTTTATCCTTCCTTGACCCCTGTTTTCCTTTCCAAATAAATGAAATGCTATTGATATCAAAATATCATCACTGTCCCTTTTTTCCCACCTCCATTCCCACCCAGAAAAGAAGGAATTGGTTCAGATAGTTTCCCTGCGTTGCAGATGTTCTGTTCTTTTTTTTAAA
>NW_006281978.1:129982-135329 GCF_000327345.1 Myotis davidii | reverse complement strand
ACAATCTGTTTGAGGCAGCTCTGCCTCTGTAGCAGATGTTCTGTTCTTAATGCTTGTTTGCTTTAGCTTTACTAGCATTTCCCCTTTATATAAATACATAAATATGATACATACAGAGCTGGGCAGTAGGAAATCAAAACATTCTTTTAGCCAAAAATGTTCACAAAAATTTAAAATAAGAAAGAGAATTCCTAACTCTAGTGCAGCATCTCTTAGCAAAATTACAGGTGAGCCCAGACTTTGAAATAACCAACTTAGAAAAGACACGTGTAAACAAGAGGACTCTGAGCCCTGACTTTCTACTCCCAGGCTGTTTTTATTCCTAGTATCTTATTTACTCATTAGAGGCCCGGTGCATGAATTCATGCATGGCTGGGGTCCCTCTGGGTGGCCCACAGTGATCAGTTGAAACCCCACAGTTCAACGCAGCCTGCAGCTCCTACCTGCCGCTCCTGCTCATCCTGTCCCCACTGTGCCTGCCGAGGGCTCACGCCCAATCAGTCCCAATTGGGTAGAGGCTTGCGCTGCCACAGCAGCACTCGCCATCCATGAGACCTGTGTCTGGTGCCCTCCCAAGGGGAGTGGCATGTGGGATCAGGCTGAAACCTGGTCTCTGACATCTCTCGAGGGGTCCCGGATTGTGAGAGGGATATCATTAGCACTGCAGGTTTCTGGCTGAGCAGCACTCCCACTGTGGGAGCGCACTGACCACCAGGGGGCAACTCCTGCATTGAGTGTTTGCCCCCTGGTGGTCAGTGAGCATCATAGTGACCAGTCGTTCTGCTGTTGGGCTGAAACTGGCTCTCCGACGTCCCCCAAGGGGTCCCGGATTGCGAAAGGGCACTGGCCAGGCAGAGGAACCCCACCGGTGCACGATTGGGGCCGGGGAGGGATCGTAGGAGGGCTCCAGGGTCTGTCTGGCCCTTCTCGCTCAGCCCTAATGGGCTGGACCCCAGCAGCAAGCTAACCTACTGATCAAAGCATCTGCCCACTAGTAGTCAGTGCACATCATAGCGAGCAGTTGAGGGGCCTTAGCATATCATTAGCATATTACGCTTTGATTGATTGAACGGACAACCAGACAACTGGACACTTAGCATATTAGGCTTTTATTATATAGGATTGGGAGACATGGAAAAGAATCTTAGACCTTTTAGGACTCGCTCAGGTTCAGCTGTGAATAGTAGGACAGTTTAGGAGAATGGGCTCCAGGACAAATTCTCAGGGAATCCAGGTCTACCTGTGGCTATTCTTCTGCCCTAGATTTTGTCTCCCTCCTACTGTGTTACTGCTTTCACTTTAATTTGTCATACTACCTAATCAGGGGTGGAGGACATATATTTAAAAAATGAATGTACCTCTGGGAAAATTAGTCACATTTGATGTGAGTTAGTTCAATATTATACATTGTTCCTGGTTAACGACTAAGACCAGCTGCTCTGTTTTATTAGGGTAAGTAGAAGTACAGTTGACTCTTAAACAACATGGTTTGAGCTGCACGGGGTCTTCTGTATCCCCGAGTTTTGCCTCCGCAGATTCAACCAACCGCTATCAAATTATTTTCAACAGCAGTTGAGAATCTGCAGGTGTGGAATGCTGACTGTACGCATTGTTTTAAACCATTTAATAAAAAGTAACTTGAGCAGGGGCTCTGGAACGAATCTCCCACACATACCAAGGGAGGACTGTAGTTAAGTTTTTCTGGAGTCAAAAGTTATACACGGATTTTTAACTGTGCAGGTGTCAGCGCCCCTAAGTCCATCTTGTTCAAGAGTCAACTATATGGCCCTGGCCAGGTTGCTTAGTTGGTTAGAGCCTCCTCCCCATATGCTAAGGTTACATACAAGAATTAATCAATGAATGCATAAACAAGTGGAACAACAAATCAATGTTTCTTTCTCCATCTCCCTTTCTCTCTCTCTCTCTCTCTCTCTCTCTCTCTCTCTCTCTCTCATCAAGTAAAATCAGGGTAGCCCCTTAGGCATGATTCTTTCTGGTCCTTTCTTGATGTTGCCAAAAAATTTATAGTGTACAGTACAACATTGAAAATTCATAATTACCAGCTATGCTGCTGGAGACCAGCAAATATAAAGGATCAAGTTATCTTGTTAAAGATATAGCCTTATTTTTCTCCAGTAGCTAGTTATTTGTTTCAAATAATTTTTATAAATTCTGTATTGTTGAAAGTATTATATATGTCTCCTTTTCCCCCCATTAACCTCTCCTTGCCCACTCCCACCCCCCAGCACAAGTCCTCATCCCCCTACTGTTTCTAGTATTTACCCATTGATTTTAAATATCATGTCTTACGCTAAATTTCCAAGTCATTAGCATTTATTTTTGGACTTCCTTTTAAATGTCACAACTGTGTCTTTCTCTTTACTCATGGTCAAAAATGTTTTAATTGCTTCAGATTTATAATACATTTAAAAATACCTGGTAAGGCTCACCATCAACCTGTGGATATCATCTTAGGTATTCTCCTGGATATCCTCCTGGATATATGCTTATTTTCTTAGGGTTGATCTTGAGAATCAGCTTAGCTCTTTCCAAAAATATCCTTTCAGTATTGTTATGGATGTTATATTAAATATATAGATTATTTTAAGGACTGACTTTTCCTATCCATGAACAAGGTATACATTTAAATTTATTTATATGTTATTACATTATTTTTATGGTTTCAGTATAATTTTTAATATTTCTCCTTGTGCATTTATCATTTTTCCTAGATATTTTATCTTGTAATTTTAATTGCCTCCATGATTATGTTTATATTACCTTTACATTCCTTCATATATTTGTTCCTTCTCTATGTTACATTTGACTAGACTAGTAAGAACTTTACATATTTTATTGAAATTTTCACAGAACTACCCCTTGTAGTGCTTACTATTCCTTCTGTCCCTTAAATCATAAGTTTCTGATTTAATCTTTACTAATTCTTTATTCCTGTTTTCCTTGGCTCTGTTTTGTCCTTTGCTAGCTTTTTAAGTTAAAGTTTAAGTAATATATTTTTCATATTTAATAGAAAGAACATTTATAGCTATGAATTATTATGAGTACAGCTCTGGGAAAATTCCATACTTTTGATATTTGTATTTTTTAAATCACTGAATTTCCAAATCATTGGTAATTAGTTTTCTAAATAATTGTTATAATTACAGTATCTTTTATTTTATTCTTTGAGTAATATGTTACTTAGAAGTAAATTTCTTATTTACATAATTCAATTTTCTTGAAATGTTGTTTAGTTTAACTTTTATTGCCTTGTGGTCAAAGAATGTAATTTGTATACTTTGTGCTTTGGGAAATGATTGTAGTCATATCAATCAGTAGGTTGAACTTTTATTGTTTAAGGTACAATGTTCAATATCTAACAAATAAATCACCTAATTACTGTTCTAATTTTTATTATTTTTATTTTTATTTCTTGTGTAGTTGACAAGCATGATTTAAAAGTCTGACTCTACCATTTACTAATTGTGGCCCTGAGCAAATTACATAATCCTTCCATACTTCATGATTTAATTGAGCCCAGGTTACAGACTGTTATGAAGGATATGTGGTTTAGTGTACACAGTGTTCTGCATGCTGTTTAGAACAGAGCAATTGCTTTTACCTAATAATAGTTTGTTCATATTTTTGGCATGGTCTTATTTTGATTTTTAACTCCTTGTGAATATTTTTGTTTTTTACCAGGTAAATTTAAATCTTTATGTTTGTTATCATTTTTTAAAAGATCTCTGACTTCCCTCTCTCTGACTTAGAATTTTTTTAATTGAATTTATTGGGATGACGTTGGTTAATTAAATTATATAGGTTTCAGGTGTACAATTCTATAATGTATCATCTGTATGTTATATTGTGTGTTCACCACCCCAAGTCAAGTCTCCTTCCATCACCATTCATCCCCCCTTTAGCCTCTTCTATTTCCCAACCCCCTTTCCCTCTGGTATTCACCGTCTCTAAAAATCAAACTATTTTTAATGCATTTTATTTTAAGTACAAAGGGAAGCCTTGGCATTTCTAAAGGGTAGTTATACCTGGTTTTTATTTTATTTTATTATTATTACTTTTTAATCCTTACCTGAGGATATTTTTCCATTAATTTTAAGAAAGAGTGGAAGGGAAGAGGAAAGTCAGAGAGAGAGAAACAACCATGTCAGAGGCACTTAGACTGGTTGCCCCCTGCACGTGCCCTGACCAGAGCTGTGGATCTATCCCACAACCAAGGTATGTGTCCTTGACCTGAATTGATCCTGGGACCCTTCAGTCTGTGGGTTGATGCTCTATCCACTGAACCAAACTAGCTAGGACTGGAGTACTTTTATAAGTGCTTATAGGTTTCCCTTCTTCTGAGGAGCTGATGTGAGCAGGTAGTTCTAATTTTTAAAAACCATCTTAATAAGAATCCAATATTTATATGGCACTTCATTATTTATTCCACTTGATGCTTATGTTAATACTAGAGGCCTGGTGCATGAAATTCATGCATGGGTAGGGTCCCTAGGTCTGGCCAGGGATCAGGGCCGATCTCTTGGACGACAGGCGGAGTAATGGCGGGGGGAGGGGGTGTTTGCTGGCACCTGCCTTGGCTGGCCTGGAGCCTGCAGGATTGAGGCACCTCCTGAATTGAGCATCTGCCCCCTCGTGGTCAGTGGGCATCATAGTGAGCAGTTGTTCCATTGGTCGTTCTCCTGTTCGGTCGATTTGCATATTAGGCTTTTATTATATAGGATTATGAAAGAGGAAGGCCAGGTATGATTATTCATATTTTATTGGTAAACAAACTGAAGCTCAGAGAAGAAGCAACTTCAACAGGTTTTTGTAATGAATAAAAATAATTAATTCACACTATATTTGTTCACTACTCTTTATATAGTAACTAGAAACCTGGTGCACAAAATTCCTGCATGGATGGGGTCCTTAGGCCTGGCCAGCAATCAGGGCCAATCAGGTTCCCTGCCTCCCCACCTCCTCCCTCCTCCTTCCCTCACTGCCCACGTCCACTGCCACCCACCCCCCAGTTCCCCATCCCAGCCTGGGGCCTAGCCCCGATCGGGCAATCAGAGCCTGCCGGCAAGGTGGTGGAGCCAACCATCACCACAGTGGATGGGCAGTGTGCTGATTGGGGCCTGCTGCCCTTGGGGAGGGACAGAGGGAGGGACCCGGAGGTTGACCGCTGGCCCCAAGGAGGGATCCAGCCCTCAACCCCCTGGAAAGGGGCCACATCCACTGCCACCCACCCCTGGTTGCCTGTCACAGCCTGGGGGCCTGGCCCCCAACTGGGCAATCGGGACGATCAGACCTGGAGGCAACTCCTGTGTTGAGCGTCTGCCCCTTG
>NW_006281978.1:80362-129952 GCF_000327345.1 Myotis davidii | reverse complement strand
ATGCTATCATTTATTTTTATTGAATTTTTGGGGGTAAGTCATTAATCTGGCAAGCAAGACCTTCAAGAGATACTTGACATGATTGAAAATGGTCAGAAACTTCCCATCCTGACTGCAAATTACAAGACTGCTTAATTGCTGCCTCTTTGCTTTTGCTTGCATACTCCTCTATCTTCTCTGAATTATAAATGCAGGGTATCGCTGAACACTCTGAATGAATGTGTTCTTTTAATGGTTCTCACAAACAGAGGTGTCTCTCTATCTCTTCTTCTGAGCATTGGTGAATTTCATCCTTCCCTGTCCCTAATTATTGACACTTTTTAATTTGCTTCATCCTATCTTGTGTTTGAATTAAATTCATTACTCACCTATTATATTATTTCCTATGAATAAAATGATCTATTTCTATTCCATCTCAAATGGACATTTACCATTTACAAAGTTTCTTCATAAAGTACAAAGGGTATACATAATTAGCATAACAACAATATAGTCAATAATTACACTTTTATTTTTGACATTTTTGTTTTTAACTCCCTCAGCACTGTTTAAAACTATCTGAACCTAGAAGGTGTTCAGTGAACTCTTACCAACAAAATGCTGGGATTAGCAGTGGATCTATAGCTACATCTCTCTCTCTCTCCCTGCTAAAACAAAAGTAGAAAGCAATACCTAGCATAGTGCCTGGCACATCGTAGGCACTCAATAAACGATAATTCCTTTCTCTCATTTTCTAAACCACTGTATCCATATAAGAGTTTATAGCTGTAGGCTCAGGCCTTGATATTGGCTCCTACCTTAGTGGGACCTCTGTAAGTTCTTGGTCAGACACTTTATGTATACACTAGGGTTCCAGTGCATGAATTTGTGCACCTTGAAAGGCACTGTAGGCCACGAGGCTGTGGTGGGCACAGGGGCAGGTTTCAGCTCATCCTCCACAGCCTTGCCTGGCCCCTCCTGCCTCAGCCCCCGGTCCCCTGTCTGGTGGCAGCCCCTCTCCTGCCACTGCTACTCCCATGTGCTGACAGTGTTGGCCCTGCTTGCACCTGCTGATGGCGTGGAGCAATTGGGGCTGGCGCCAGCACTGGCAGTGGGTGCGAACGGGGCCATCACTGGCAGTGGGTATAAGACGTGGCTGCTGGCCACCCTTCAGGAGCAAGGGAGGTGGAGAAACCCTGAGGGACAATCAGGGCCAGCAGCCACTGCTCACACCTGGGAGCTGGCAGCAGGTGCGAGTGGGGCTGGTGCTGGCAGCGCATGCAAGCACCAGTAACCACCACAGGCTTGCCCCGCTGACAGTGCCCGGCACCCCCCTGCTCTGGGGGCTGGTGCTGGCAGCGCATGCAAGCACCAGTAACCACCACAGGCTTGCCCCGATGACAGTGACTGGCACCCTGCCTTGGTCTGGTGCTGCCGCTCACCTCTCCACCATCCCATCACAGCCAATGCCCACCATGTTCCACACTCTGCTGCCTGCTGCCATTGCCCGCCATGTTCTGCACATGCTCCCTGGTGGTCAGCACACATCATAAAAACCAGTTGTTCCGTTTTTCGGTTGTTCTGCTGTTTGATCTATTTGCATATTAGGGTTTTATATATAGATTAGATTTATGCCTTACCAATTTATAGAACATTAGAATAGGAAGAAAATATAAGTAATCATTTGATCCAATGTTCTTATTGTATAGGTGAGGGCCCAGGTTGTGAGTATTTATATCTTGATACAATTAGCCCATTCCCCTTGATGTCAGTTATTCAGCAATTAGAAGAACCTCCTCCCAAACCATATGAAATTCCCAATGTTTCTAAACATCCTAACTTCTAAGACATGGCTTGTCTGTTTTCCAAACATAGACTGAATGTCTGGTGCCAGTGTGATACAGAAGAAAGAAAATAGACTTTGCCCTCAAGAACTGTATAACTTTGAACAAGGTAGGTCACCTTTCTGAGTATCTATTCCCTACTCTGAAAATTAGAATGATAATACCTCTCTCTTGTGGTTGTTATTAGCTCACATTCATAAAACAAGTCATAGTGCTAATAATAAATCCTTGTTGTCTCCCCATTTCTTTCCCCTTAAACTCCAGGCTTTTCTGATTTCAAGTTGTTTAGCTCTTTGTCTATCATTGCATGTTGATCTAAAGCCTTGACTACTATTGATTCAGAGTCTTATTTAGGGATCTATGCTCTCTTGCTTTCTACCAGGTCATTTCAGAGGCCCGATTGTACTGAGGGTAAAAACTCTTGAAGTATCTACACTAATAAAAGACAAAGATGCTAATTGACTGTACCTTTGCTATGCCCATCAGCCAATCAGAAGAGTATGCAAATTAACCCAACAAAGATGGCCGTTAAATTTGCATACTGCAGGCGGGGTGGCACAGCAGGAGCCACCACCTGTGCGCCACCATCTGCGACCCGGAGAGGTGTGGCAGGCACCACAGGATTGGGCCTGCCATCTGCCACCCGGGAAGTGGGCCTAAGCCAGCAGGTGGTTATCTCCCAAGGGATCCCAGACTGTGAGAGGGCACAGGTCGGGCTGAGGGACCACCCTCCCCCCACCAGTGCACAAATTTTTGTGCATCGGGCCTCTAGTGTATATAATAAAGAGCCAGGTTTGTAATGACCATTACCAGGGAAGGCTCAACCAGACTGAAAGTCAGTGCTGGGTTGCTGTGGAGACCCAGCACTGACTGGCTAGGGGGTTGCGGATCAGGCCCAGAGAGAGGCCTGCAGAGAGAGAGGCAGGGTCTTATCTGTAGCCTCTGTAGCAGCCTTTGATCAGAATTTGCCTCTCTTTCTCTCCCAGCCTGGCCAACAGCCACACCTCCATTTTTTTCCAGGCTTCCACCCAGGCTGCTGATCAGCCCCATCTTTCTGATCAGGCCCCATTGATAGGTCCAGAGATGCTGACTGGCATAGAAACTGACCAGTCAGAACCAAATTGGCTGGCAGAGGAGGGCAGTTGGGGGTGAGATCAGGCCAGCAGGGGAGAGCAATTAAGGATGAGATCAGGCTGGCAGAGAAGGGTCACTGGGGGCAAGATCAGGTCAGCAGGGGAGAACAGTTGGGGGCGAGATCAGGCCAGCAAGGGAGGGCAGTTATGGGTGATCAGGCAGGCAAAGGCAGTTGGGAGTGAGATCAGGTTGGCAGGGGACAGCAGTTAAGAGTGATCAGGCAGGCAGGCAGAGGCAGTTAGTGGAAATCAGGAAGGCAGGCAGAGGCAGTTAGGAGAAATCAGGCAGGCAGGCATTCAGGCAGAAGGTTTAGGGGCAATCAGGCAGGCAGGCAGGTGCATGGTTAGGAGCCAGTGGTCCCAGATTATGAGAGCGGTGTCCGACCACTGGTTTAGGCCCAATCCCTGTGGGACATCCCCCGAGGGGCCCCTGATTGGAGTGGGTGCAGGATAGGCTGAGGGAACCCCCACTCTGTGCATGAATTTCGTGCACCAGGCCTCTAGTTGTTAATAAGTGAGATGTGCCATTTTTAGTGCTGTAGTGATGTGGGGGGTGAGAGGTAAGGATGTGAGTAGGAAATAATAGACTCCTAAAAAAGCATTATTGTAGCCAAGATACAATCACATTCAAAGACACCTGTTTGCCTATTTTTCCATTTGCTACTTCATAGATTTGAAACAACAGTTGTCAAACTAATGCGAGGAAGCCTAGGGGTCCCTGAGTCCCTTTCAGGGGATCTGCAATGCCTTTCTCTTCCACTTATATATCTGTGTAAGGTTAGATTTTCTTCATATACTTCAACCAAACAACTGACTGAATGCAAAAGCAGATGTGAAAATCTTGTTGTCTTCTATCAAGTCATACATTTATTTGTATTCATATTTATTCTTTTGTGAATTTTTGGCTCATAGCCCTTGCCAATTTTTTTAAATATATATTTTATTGATTTTTTTACAGAGAGGAAGGGAGAGGGATAGAGAGGTAGAAACATCGATGAGAGAGAAACATCGATCAGCTGCCTCCTGCACACCTCCCACTGGGGATGGGCCCGCAACCAAGGTACATGCCCTTGACCAGAATCGAACCTGGGACCCTTTAGTCCGCAGGCCGATGCTCTATCCACTGAGTCAAACCAGTTATGGCACTATTTTTTATTTTACAAAATATAGTCTCCTTTCATGAAATGTTATTTATGTTAATATGTAATAGGTGTATTATTGTTTAAGTTCATTAAAATAAATATATTTTAAATTTCACAGTTTTAATTTCTAATATGGTAAATACTGATAGTTATAACCCATATAAACAAAAAAGCTTTTTGAAGTCCTGAATAATATTTAAGAGTATAAAGAAGTTCTGAGACCAAAATATTAAGAACCGCAGGTATAGATTAAAGAAATTAGATTACAAATTATAGTTACTTTGTAAATTCCTCTATACTAAAAATCAGGGAACTGCTGTTCATAGGTGAACTTCAGACTTCCTCTTGTTCTCATAAATAAAGTTTTATTGGAACACAGCATGCCCATTTGTTATATATTGTCTATGGCCGATTCAGTGTGATAATGGCAGAGTTGAGTCATTGAGACAGAGACTGTATGACTCAAAAAGCATAAAATATTTACTCTGAGTCTTTATAGAAGTTAATTAATTCTACTCTATCGTATAGAATCTCTGTGTACAGTTTTTAAAGAGAAATGTATTTCTCTTCTTTGATTACTCAAGTATTCTTCTTACCTATACATATCAAATCAATCTTGATGATCAATGAGGAGACAGATAATATAGCTATATTGCACAAAATCAATAAATATTTACTGATAATCTGTGTTTAAGATACTGTGCTAAGTATTGGGGATATACTAGTAATGTTGAACAAAATAGACATTGGTATTATCCTCATGGAGATGATATCTTATTTACTTGGGCTCATTTTTGCTTTGTTTCTTAATGTTAGATCACTCCTATCTTGAATATACTGTTGCTTTATGAATCTTTGTCTAGACTAGAGACACCAACTGTCAGAAATTTGCAGATATCCTGATTGATTGTGGCCACTGGAATGGAAGTCTATGAGCTACCAAATTTCTATTTAGAAAATGTGTGACATTTCAAACCAGTGTGGATGAGGTAGATTCAACAGTATCCATTTATTAGTTCAACAAAAATTTATTAAGAAAATTTTATATACTAGACTCTATGCTTTTATATGACTCCCATCCTCTTATTTACCAAGTAATTAGGCTCTATCATGCCATGGTTAGAAAAGGGAAGGAGGGATTGTTATTATTATATTAGGATACTATTACTCCTGAATTCTAGTCCTTCAATGAGTTGTGTAGATGGCTATGGAGAAAAGATTGCTAACTTTATTTTTTGCTCAGTGCCCAGAATAAGGTGGCAATAATTTTATTTCATATCTCTTTTGTTGAATTTCAAAGGTGAAACTCAGTTACAAGAAAAATCATATTCCCAGAGAAGTTTAGAGTTAGAAGATATTCATCTTATTCAGATTTTAAATTAAGTGGTTTGCCTAAGATAATACACCTAGTTTGTGGAGGACTTGGAACTAGAATCCCAGACATGAGCTCTTTCCACTGAACCACACTGTTTACTTTCTTTTCCAAAATGTTTACTGTGAAAGAGACACATGTAATCTACTGTCTTGTCAGGATAAAAACATGAAATTAAAATCCATCCATGATGAGATCATGTCTCTGAGTGTTCAAAATAATTCTCTCGTATAATCATTCATAGGGGAAGTAGATCCCCAAAGCAGTGATAAGGAGAGGCAAAAATAAGCATTGTTTTATGAGTGGGATAATTGACAGGAGGAAGGGGAGGCAGAAATCAAATTACTAAGAAATCTATGAGTACATGACTGGAAAACCAACAAACAATAACAGTGTCTTTCTGTGTTTGTAACAAAAGAGTTGATTCAAATTGTTACTCAAGGAAGTACCTTACCATCTTTAAGCTTCAGGTTTCCTATATGTAAAAATGCCTACCCCATAAAACTGTTGTAAGGGTTACAGATGATAATTGCAAAACACTTAACTCAGTTCCTGACATAGAGTAAGCATCAATTAAAAGTGAGTATTAGCACTAGTGTGAATTAATTTTCCTGTGATCACTTTTAATGATCCAAATTTAATTGGGTTTATACATAAAGGTAGCAGTCTGGCAATTCTAGTATTCCAAGATTGCCCACATCTTATTTTTCAAATGGCAAAAATCCTTGAATCTTTATGAAGGTGTTTCAAGGAACCCTGAGGAAAAAGTACACTGACAAATTGATTCAATGATGTGGTCTCATTGATAAATTGATGTAAATTGGCCTTTTGGCTTTTATGTAAAAAATAATAAATTATAAAGGAATTTATAAGTAGCATGTCATCTCCATGCTTCTTATTGGAGGAATATATCATCACAATCTTATCAGTTTTGCTTCGTAGAGTAAGAAGTTTGTATTTGTGCTGCTGGTCACAGACAAATGTGGATTGAGGAGGGGAATTTTGGATCAGTTTTTTAGAAACTAACATTTTTTGCTCATCTCATACTTTAAGAACTGCATATAAGACCTGCTCTACTAAGCAATCATTTACTCATCTGAACAAAATCAAGGAAGAGGCATCCGCAAACACATTTATGGTCACCCCTGACAATTGGATAGGAAAATAATCCAGCTTGCTCTGGTTTCAGGCCCATTGATATTCTAACGAACATTTATTGAATACCTACTAAATGTATAGCACTGTGCTGAGCAGTGGGAATCACACTCAACTGTCGTCCTTAAAGAAATCCATTAATTTATTCACTCAAAAATATCATAGGCATGTTGATCACCTGCAATGTGTGACAAGCAGGACATATAAGAGTAAACAAGATGAATGTGGTTCAGCTGGCCAGGAGGTTGCAGTCTAATGGGAGAGACCGATTTAGTCAAACAAGTGTGTAATTATAAACAGAGGTGCCTGCTATGAGAAAAGAGTGCTGTCCTGAAAGGACATAGGAAGGAAGCCAATAGAACTTGAGGAACTGAGTTTTGATTAAAGATTTGATGGATGGTGAGTGTTAACCAGATATAAGAAAGAAAGACAGTGACAGTGTGTGCAATGACAGTGTAGCAGAATGAATTATAGCATATCTGAAGAGCTAAAGGGTCAATGTGACCGAAAATTAGAGATTAAGGGAGAAAAAGCTATGAAATCAGGCAAGAGAGATGGGCATGAGTTGGGTCATACAGGCTCTTGTAGGCCATGGGAAAAAGTTTGGATTTTGTTTTTCATGTGCAGAAAGAATCCATTTAAGAATTTTAAGCCATGAAGCTGTATAATTTGATCAGGGGGACCACTCCGTAAAGTACATGATTGTCTAACCACTATGCTGTACATCTGAAACTAATACAAAGTAATATTTAATGTAAACTATAGTTAAAAATGTAAAACTAAAAATAGGTATAAAAATGTAAAAAATATATAGTTTTTAATCATGGATAGAGAGGTTGATCTGTTTCTGAACTAATGTGCAAAGAAGGATACCAGGTAGGGTCCTACTCAATGAGTTAGGACAAGAAATAATAATGATTTCAACTAGGGTTGTAATATTGGTGGTAGAAAACAGGGGATGGATTAGCTTCAGATAGTCCCCCTATCTCACTATCTGACCTGGGCTGTCCTTTTCAAATACTACTAATGTGCTTTCTCATCAAGGAATCCCCTACTAAGTCCACCTGGCTCAATAGTTCCCAGCCTGAGGAGGTGTTACTGTTTCCTGATGTTACTATGTCTGTGATACCTTAGTAATACCTCCTATCTTTCAGTACTCTGATGTTGCTTTTTATATTAAATTCTCTTCTGATGGATTCATTGAGTCAATAAAATAAACAATTGCTTTGAATTTTAACAAAGTACTAAAAAATGCAACCACATATGTTAAGACTAGTAACTCTAAAGTTGTCATTATAGGTGTTCTGATCCCACTAATTATAATTGAAGTATTTATTCTATTTTTAATTTTTCATTTATTGATTTGAGAAAGAGAGGAAGGGAGAGAGACACACACAGAAAGAAACATCAATTTTTTGTTCCACTTGTTTATGCATTCATTGGTGTGTCTTGTATGTGCCCTGACTGTGGATCGAACCTGCAACCTTGGCATGTGGGGATGATGTTCTAACCAACTGAGCTACCCGACCAGGGCTCCACTAGTTATAATTTAAGAGAAAAAAGACTAAAAATCTAAAATGGCAAAATCAGATCTGATATTCATAGATTTAGAGCTGGTAGAGGGAAAAGAAATATAACCCAGTTCTCACCACTTTCCAAGTTTTTTTTTAAGGTGAAAAAACAACACCAGAAATCCAGAGATGTTAATTGATTTGTCAAAGGTCACAGAGGTGCATATTTGCAGAGGCAATTTAATTACTCCAAATTTTCTTTCTTAGAACTGAGAGAGACCATGATAGTTTACTTAAACTATATATTATAATCAGAATATCATGATTTTCAATACAATATATTGATTATATACATCAACATTTTCTAAAAATGTAATTTATATTGGAACATATAAAAAAAGCTGTAGTTAATAGGTGAGAGACCACAATGGGAAAAAAAACAACAAGGGTGGGATATAAAATGGAGCCAGGAAAGGAGTTAATAAAAATAATGCATACCTCTGTGTCCTTACACAATGGCAGTGGATGGCCCGTGTAACAATGGGGAACTATAACCCACCCCACCATTATTTTGACATTGTTTCTGTAAATACTAACTCTGACTAGTATGTAGCTTGTAGATAAAGAGCATGTTTGTATAAGAATCCTAAGAACTAACTTCAGAAGGTACAAACTCTGACCTTCAGTCATCACAACTCTAAGAGAATTGCTGACCTTCAACGGTAAAACCAGGATGACATAGAACTAGGATGATGAAGACCAAGATGACGCACACCAGACCCCTATGTGACCAGTTTCAAGATCCTTATCGGAATGAACTGTGCTGGCCTGCACGTAGAGAACTTTTCAACCCCTCCTCTTGATTTACTTGAACTGCTTTGCCTCCCCCTCTTTATAAAAATCTTTTTATACACTGAGATGGGCTTTGAAACAAGTGTCCCCCATCTCCTTGGGTGATCTGCACTTGAATAAACCTCTTTCCTTTTTCACCAGCATCTGTCTCACGAAGTTTGGTTTTTGTGGTGGCAGGCAGCTGGACTTGGGTTCCAGTCACAACTGCAGCTTCAACTCTAAGCTTTCTAAATCTTTTCTCAAAGAAGGCAAATCTCAACTGGATCAGCTGCATCAATGGCTCTCAACTCTGGCTGTGCATTAGAATCACCTGGGGATATCTAGAATGTTGATTCCCAGGCCAAAATTAGACAAGTCGTATCTGAACCATTGGGGGTTGTGTCCAACTTTCAGTATTTAAAAACATCTCCCCAGGTAGTTCTAATGTGTAGTCAGGATTGAAAGTTATTGAGATATTTGGTCTAGACTCTAGACTCTCTGAGTCTAGAGTGACCTACCATCACCTACTTGTTGTAAAACAAATATAAACAAGCAAAATCTAACTAATGTTCCCAGAAGAAGCACCACTATTCCTGATAAAAAGAAGAGGGGGAAATGTAATATCCTCTTAAAAAGAAACTGAATAATGGGGAAAAAAGAAAGAAAGAAAGAAAGAAAGGAAGGAAGGAAGGAAGGAAGGAAGGAAGAAAGAAAGAAAGAAAGAAAGAAAGAAAGGAAGAAAGGAAGAAAGGAAGAAAGGAAGAAAGGAAGAAAGGAAGAAAGGAAGAAAGGAAGAAAGGAAGAAAGGAAGAAAGGAAGAAAGGAAGAAAGGAAGAAAGGAAGAAAGGAAGAAAGGAAGAAAGGAAGAAAGGAAGAAAGGAAGAAAGAAAAGAAGAAAGAACCCAAGGTCTTTACGAAAATACATATAAACTTTCATAAATATGTTTTTCTGCACTTAGCTTTTAATAGAGGTTGAGTGGTAGCTATTTCAAATTACCAAGTAAATAGATCTTTAAATGAAAATTTAGTGTTGGCATTCTTTTGTGAAATTTGGCAGCCAGAATGACATGTGCCCAATAAGAAGGCCATCATCAGGTCCTGGCCTAATTGTTGTTTTTTCCCTTTGTGTTCTGATGGATTTGCTCTGGGTCACCCACATTCAGACCCTGCTATGGCTAATGATACATATTTATAAGACAGCTCACCCAGGGCTATGCTTAAAGTCTAAGAATCTAAGGGAAACTAACTATACATAATAGCTAAAAGCACGGATTTGAAATCAGACGAACCTAGGATCAAATCCTGAGTCCCCACTTACTATCCATTAACCTTGGGCAAGTTATTTAACGTATTTAAAAAAAATTCTTTATTGCTTAAAGTATTACATATATTTCCTTTTCCTCTCATTGACCTATCCCCTATCATTCCCACCCCCCAGAACATGCCCTCACCCCCCTACTGTCTGTGTCCATGGGTTATGCTTATATGCATGCCTACAAGTCCTTTGGTTGATCTCTAACTCCCTCCCCCAATTCCCTCTGAGGTTGGATGGTCTGTTTGATGCTTCTGTGTCTCTGGATCCACTTTAGTTCATCAGTTTATGTTGTTCTTTATATTCCACAAATGAGGGAGCTTATGTGATATTTATCTTTCTCTGAGAAGTTTATTTCACTTAGCATTATGCTCTCCAGATCCATCCATGCTGTTGCAAATGGTAAGAATTCCTTCTTTTTTATAGCAGCATAGTATTCCATTGTGTAGATGTACTACAGTTTTTTAATCCACTCATCTGCTGATGGGCACTTAGGCTGTTTCCAAATCTTAGCTATTCTAAATTGCACTGCTATGAACATAAGGGTGCATATGTCCTTTCCAATTGGTGTTTCTGGTTTCTTGGGATATATTCCTAGAAGAGGGATTACTGGGTCAAATGGGAGTTCCATTTTGGATTTTTTTGAGGAAACTCCATACTGTTTTCCACAGTGGCTGCACCAGTCTTCATTCCCACCAGCAGTGACCCTTAGCTTCCTTATCTCTAAAATGCTGATAATAATAGTACCTACCCCATAGGTTATTGTAAGAACCAAATGAAATGTGAACAATTTTTCCTGTCATATAATATATTCTCAATTAATATCAACAATGTAAGAAAATAATATATTGATTAGGCAAAAATCAAATCTTATATTAGCCCACTCTAACTAATTGAGCTAACCACATGGCTAGGTAAGCATTCTGGCTAAAGTTCTTTTATTGTCTTAAGGTGGAAACCTTTCCAAGGTCATCTACACCAACCTTGTGTTTTTAAATTAGCAAATCTCAGCAAGTATTCCATTTTGCAGTATTTTACCAAAATGTCCAATTTTTTTTTTCTCAATTCACTCATAACCTCCTATTTTGTTCTGGTCTTTTCCTGCTGCGGGTCCTTGGCATTTTTTTGTTTTCAGTACTTTGGACTTACCAAACTTGTATGCCTCTGAGTCAGTGTCAGAGCTCTTGAAGAACTTTGGCTCATAATATAAACTGATTTGACTTCAGCCTTTTCTAACTGAAACTAGTGCTATAGCAGGCCCATTACAGATGGTCCACACTATCCTCTTTTAAGGGAGGTTTAAAACTGAAGCAAGGGGGTAGCTGGAATATGTGAGAATATCAATCTTGAACATGTAACAAGGTTGAAAATAGCCCCATCTTATAGTTTCATTGGGTATGTTTTCTAATAGTATGTTACATAGTGTAGTTCAGAAGTTAATTCATTTAGACTGATTTAAATAAATCTGTTCTGCTAAGTCATCTGTTGATCTAAAACAAAGTTGTTGTTTTTTTTAATAATTTTCTTTTTTCCCCTGAAGGGTGAATTTATTCCCCCCCCCCCAACTTTATTAAGATACTAGAGGCCCTTGTCCTGATTGGTTTGGCTCAGTGGATAGAGCGTTGTCCTGCGGACTGAAGGGTCCCAGGTTCGATTCCAGTCAAGGGCATGTACCTTGGTTGCAGTCATATCACCAATAGGGGCTGTGCAGGAGGCAGCTGATCAATGTTTTTCTCTCACCAATGTTTCTAACTCTCTATCCCTCTTCCTTCCTCTCTGTATAAAATCAATAAAATATATTTTTAAAAAAAGATACTAGAGGCCCAGTGCACAAATTCATGCATGGGGGAGGGGGTCTAGCTGGCCCAGCCCCAATTGGGGCAGATTGGGGCTGGGCCTTTGAGGAGGAGGAGACTCGGGAGGTTGGTCGGCTGGCCCGGGCCCAATCAGGACCAGGCTGGCTGAGGGGAGGGGCCACTGCAATTGGCCAGCGGGCCCTGGCCCTGATTGGAGTGGGGGGGGCATTTAGGGCTGGGAATAGACATGGGGAGGTGCTGTGGGTGGTGGGCTGGTTGGGCCCCACCCCCGAGTTGGGTGTGTGGGGTTGATCTGGGGTAGAGCTGGCTGGGGGAGGGGCTGTAGGCCAATCAGAGCGGTGGGGACCCATCAGGGGTGGGGCCAGGCAGGAGGAGGGGCTACAGGAGGTTGGCCAGCCAGCGCCGCCCCCTATTGGGGTGGGGGGTGATCAGGGGTGGGGCCAGCTGTGGGGAGGAGCCAGGGGGTCAGGCCTCACCCCCTGATCAGGTTGGTTTGCTGACCGCAGTGGGTGTCATAGCGACCAGTTGTTCAGGTCATTATGGCATTCCAGTTGCTGGCTTTTTATGTATATAGATAGCTGACATATAACATTGTACTAGTGTAAGTTTAAGGTGTAAAACATGTTGATTTTATACATTTATATATTGCAAAATGATTACCATTGTAGTGTTATCTAACAACTCCATCACATCACATTTTTACTATTTCTTTTTTTTTTTTGTGGCACAAGCATCTAAAATCTACTCTCATAGCAACTTTCAAGTATATAATATATTACTGTTAACTCTAATCACCATGATTTATACTGGATCAGATTCCCAGAACTGTTTTTATCTTATAACTGGAATTTTGTACCTTTGACCAACATCTCTCCATTTCCTCACCTCAGCCCCTGGCTACCATAACTCTACAATCTCTTTCTATGAGTTTGGCTTTTTCAAATTCAACGTGTAAGTAAAATTATACAGTATTTGTCTTTCTCTTTCTGACTTATTTTACTTAGGATAATGCTGTAAGGTCCATCCATGCTGTTGCAAATGGCATTTGCCTGGATTTTCTTTTTTGTGTTTGAATTTTATATATATACTAGAGGCCTGGTGCATGAATTCATGTACAGGTGGGGTCTCTCTGGGTGGCCTGCAGGGATCAGGCTGAAACCTGCAGTCCAATGCCCCCTGCAGCTCCTACCTGCCACTCCCACTCATCCTGGTCCCACTGTGCCTGCCTTGGACTTGCGCCCAATCAGTCCCGATTGGGATAGGCTCATGCTGCCGCAGCAGCACTTGCAGCCATGAGCCTTGCATCTGGCACCTTCTCAAGGGGAGTGGCCTGCAGGATCGGTCTGAAATCGGTTCTCCGAGGGGTCCCAGATTGCGAGAGGCGCAGGCCAGGCTGAGGGATCTTAGCAGTGCATGATTGGGCCGGGGAGGGACTGCAGGGGGGCTCCAGGGCATGCCTGGTCCATCTCGCTCAGTTCTGATGAGCTGGACCCCAGCAGCAAGCTAACCTATCAGTTGGAGCATCTTCCCCCTGGTGGTCAGTGCACATCGTAGTGAGTCATTGAGCAGCCTCAGCATATCATTAGCATATTACACTTTGATTGGTTGTCCAGTTGTTCTGCTGTTCAATCTATTTGCATATTACTATTTTATTTTATAGGATGCAAAGATATTGCTTTTTATCCCTTCATATGTTGATGAACACTTGGGTTGTTCCATTCTTTCAGAAATTTTATTAATTTTTAATTTTTCAATTATAGTTTACATTTATTATTTTTAATTGTTTTATTGCTTAAAGTATTACAAAGGGTATTAAAAAAAGGACACATATGTAATACATTTATTATCATTTTTTATTTCAGGTATATAGCATAGTGGTTAGACAATCATATACTCTACAAAGTGTTCCCCTGATATTTCCAGCACCCACGTGGTATCATACATAGTTATTATAACTTATTGACTATATTCTCTATGCAATACTTTACATTCCCATGACTATTTTGGACTTTTCAATCTGTAATTCTTAATTTCTTCACCTTTTGTTATCCAGTTCCCCAAACCCCCTTCCCTCTTTCAACCATCAGTCTATTCTCTGTGTCTATAAGTCTGTTTCTGTTTTGTTTGCTCTTTTATGCATATTGTTCTTTAGATTCCACATATAAATGAAATCATATGGCATTTGTCTTTCTCTGATTGATTTATTTCACTTAGTGTAATACTTTCTAGGTCCATCGTGTTGTCATGTATGGTAAGATTTTATTTGTTTTTTTTATATGGCCATGTAATATTCCATTGTATATATGTACCACCACTTTTTTATCCATGGTGTATTGATGGGCACTTGGATTGCTTCCATATCTTGGCTATTGTAAATAATGTAGCAATGAACATAAAGAAGGATATACTCTTTGGAATTAGTGTTTTGGGTTACTTTAGATGTATACCCAAAAGTGGAATGGCTGCGTCATAAGGCACTTTCATTTTTAATTTTTTGAGGAGCCTATACTGTTTTTCCTAGTGGCTGTACCACTCTGTATTTTTATTTATTTATTTATTTATTTTTGTTTCCCTTGCCCTAGAAGATATGTCAGAAAAGAAAAATATTGCTAAGAGAAATGACTTGCTGTTTGTTGATTTATTGATGATAGCCATTTAGAGAGGTGTGAGGTGATATTCATTGTGGTTTTGATTTGCATTTCTCTAATGATTAACAACATTGGGTATCTTTTGGTATGTCTATTGGCCACTTATCCATTTTGAGTTTATTCTTGCATATGGTATAAGAACATGGTCTAGTAGTTTCATTTTTTTAGCATGTATCTGACCAATTTTCCCAACACTACTTATTGAATAGACTGTCTTAACCCATTGAATGTTCTTGTCTATTTCATCATAGATTAATTGATCATATAAGCATGGATCTATTTCTGGGTTCTCTATTCTGTCCCATTGATTTAAGTGTCTGCATTTCCAGTACTGTTATGTTTTGATTACTATAGCCTTGTAGTATAGTTTGATATCAGGTAGCATGACACATCCAACTTTATTCTTTCTCAAGATTACTGTGGCTTTTGTGGTTTTACATAAATTTCTGGATTATTTGTTCTAGTTCTGTGAAAAATACAATTGGTATCTTCATAAGGACTGCATTGAATCTATAGATTGCTTTGGGTAACATGGACATTTTAATGATGTTAATTCTTCCTATTCATGAATGTAGTTTATGCTTCCACTTATTTGTTTCTTCTTCAGTTTCTTTCTTCATTATCTTGTAGTTTTCAGAATACAGGTCTTTTACCTCCTTGGTTAAATTTATTCCTACTTATTTAATTTTTATGCAAGTGTAAATGGAATTTTTTTTAGTTTTTCTTTCTGATAGTTCATTATTGGTGTATAAAAATGCAACTTATTCTGGATATTTATTTTGCATCCTGCTACATTAATAAACTCATTCATCAGTTCTAGTAGTTTTTTGGTGGAATCTTTAAGGTTCTCAATATGTGGTAACATGTCATCTGCACATAAAGTAAAACAAAGTTTTAAAGAGTCTTTTATTTGCCTAAGGATTGAAATACCTCTTTTTTTCCTCAACTGATTACTGGGATTACATTTTAATGGCCAGAGTTATCTCAGTAAGTTTGTTTAATTTGAAACCATGATAAACTATTTGATAAGAAGTATGATAAAGGAATTTCTTTTCATGTTTAGTTTCTTTACCCAAATATTTGCTATACTGCCATTTCTAATGGATTAGGGCTACCATTTATTGAGCTTCTACTATTTATTAGCTACTATTTGTGGCACTTGGCATATTTCTTTTGAAATCGTCCCAACAATTTTATCAGATAGATATGATCATCTCTCATTTTTATACAGAGAAAACAGTGTGGCTCAGAGAGGTCATGTACATTTCCCAAGGTCACATATACAGGATGTGGCTCAAATCTCTATAAGTACACAGTACTGTGCTCTTTTTTAAAAAAATATTTATTTGTGCATTCAAATTGTTCTATAGTAAATGTACATTATTATTATTATTATTATTATTTGCTAGGGAAGATAACAGTTATACACAATTCTCATCTTAAAACATCATTTTCACTTTTTCGACAGAGCAAATAAATATTCCATAAAGTCCTTTCAAATTATGGGAAGTCTAATGCTAGGTATTTATCAGATATTTGTCAGTACTGCAGATGTCCACCATTTACCCCTTTTTGCCCCCCTCCGCCCAACCTCTGCCCCACCCCAGGCCTTCCCCACACTATAGTCTGTATTCATGGATTATGCATATATGTTCTTTGGTTAATCTCTTTCCGTCCACTCCATCTTGCTCCCCCACCCCCACTGAGATCTGTTATTCTGTTCTATGCATTCATACCTCTAGACCTTCTGGCCCTTTAAATACAGTTCCTCATGTTGTGACCCAACCATAACATTATTTTCGTTGCTACTTCGTAACTGTAATGTTGCTACTATTATGAATCATAATGTAAATATCTGATATGCAGGATGGTCTTAGGCGTCCCCTGTGAAAGGGTTGTTCGACCGCCAAAGGGGTCGCGACCCACAAGTTGAGAACAGCTGCTCTAGACCAATATTGTTCATCAGTTTATTTTGTTCATTCCATTCCACTTATAAGTGAGATCATGTATTATTTGTCTTTCTCTAACTGGATTACTTCACTCAGTAAAATACGCTTCAGGTCCTTCCATGCTATTGCAAAGGGTAAGAGCTCCTTTTTTACAGCCACATAGTATTCCATTGTGTAAATGTACCATAGCTTTTATATCCACTCATCTATTGATGGCCAACTGGGCTGTTTCCAGATCTTAACTATTGTAAACAATGTTGCTATGCACATAGGGGTGCATATATTATTTCTGATTGGTGTTTTAGGGTTCCTAGGATATACTCCCACAAGTGGGATCGCTGGGGTAAATGGCAGTCCCATTTTTAAAAATTATTTTAATTTAAATTCTTTATTGTTGAAAGTATTACATATGTCTCCCCACCCCCCATTGACCTCTCCCCAGCTACTCCTTCCCTCAGCAAATACCCTTGCCCTCCTACTATCTGTGTCCCTTGGTTATACTTATAAGAATGCATACAAGTGCTTTGGTTGATCGCTTACCCTCCCTCCCCGACCCTTGGCAGTTCCATTTTTAATTGTTTGAAGAAACTCCATACTGTTTTCCACAGTGGCAGCACCAGTCTGCATTTCCACCATCAGTGTACTAAGATTCCCTTTTGTCTACATCCTCACCAGCACTTGTCATTTGTTGATTTGTTGATGATCGCCATTCTGACAGCGGTGAGGTGATACCTTGTTGTCATTTTAATTTGCATCTCTCTGATGATTAGTAACATTGAGCATTTTTCATTTGTCTATTGGCCATCTGTATGTCCTCTTTGGAGAAGTGTCTGTTCAGATCCTTTGCCCATTTTAAAATTTGATTGTTTGTCCTTCTGGTATTGAATTGTATGAGTTCTTTGTATATTTTGGAAATTAACCTCTTATCAGATGTATCATTGGCAAATATGTTCTCCCATACAGTGGGTTCCCTTTTCATTTTGATGCTGGTTTCTTTTTCTGTGAAGAAGTTTTTTGGTTGGTTTAGTCCCATTTATTTTCTCCTTTGTTGTTCTAGGAGATGTAGTGGCAAAAATTCTGCTATGTGAAATGTGTTAGATTTTACTGCCTAAGTTTTCTTTTAAGATTTTTATGGTTTCATGACTTACAATTTTTTAAAATGTTTTTGCTGATTTTTATTTTTTTCAGTATTTTTCTTCAAGAAAAACTATTTTAAGTAGAATAATGTTATGTGCAATAAACAATATCTCAAGAAAAATGATTTTAAATATGATAATGTTACATGAAATAAACACCAATTCAAGAAAAATGATCTTACATATAATATTACATGCAATAAACATTAATATTTCAAGAATAAAAGGATTTTAAGTATAATAATATTATCAAAACTGTACTAACATAGTATGATATCACAAAAGTTGTAGGAAATATTAAAAATCTGCAAATAACAGGATTACTTCTATTATATTCTAGTATATATATAGGTTGTCTCTTGTGATGGCCTTCATTTTGAAGTTTATTTTGTCAGGTATGAATATTGCTACTCCAGCTTTTTTTTCTTTTCCATTTGTATGGAAAATTTTTTCCATCCCTTCACTTTCATCCTCTGTGAGTCTTTTGTTTTGAAGTGGGTCTCTACTAGAGAGCATATAATTGGGTCATATTTTTGTATCCATTCAGCTACCCTACACCTTTTGATTGGTGCATTTAATCCTTTTACATTTAGGGTTATTATTGAGAGGTACTTTATTTATAGCCATTTTAATTCTGTATGGCTATGTTTCTCTCTGTTTCTTCTTCTTAGCAATCCCTTTAGCATTTCTTGTAACGCTGGATTGGTGGTGGTGATGTACTCTTTTAGCTTTTTTTTTGGTCTGGTAAGCTCTTTATTTGACCATATATTTTGAATGATAGCCTTGCTGGATACAGTAATCTTGGTCTCAGATCGTTGCTTTCCATTACCTTGAGTACTTCATGCCATTCCCTTCTGGCCTATAGAGTTTCTGATGAGAAATCAGCTGCCTTTAAGATTCTCGCTGTCTTTAGGTTCTCTAATTGAGTGATATGTTCAACTCTGTCTTCTAATTCACTGATTCAATCCTCAGCTTCCCCTAATCTGTTGTGTATTCCTTCCAATGTGTTCTTTATTTGTGTTATGTCATTCTTTATTTCAGACTGTTCTTTTTTCATAGTTACTGTATCTTTTTTCATACTGTTGAGCATTTTTAACATCATTACTCTGAACTCTGTTTCAGATAAATTTCTTATCTCTGCTCCATTTATCTCTTCTTCTGGAGAATTTGCTAGTTTTATCATTTGTGGGTTGTTGCTTTGTTTCCACATTTTGGTTGTCTGGGTTTGTGACTATGTTTTAGGTAGATCTGTTTTTGCTGATTTTTAGAGAGAGAGGAAGGGAGAGGGATAGAGAGATAGAAACATTGACAAGAGAGAAACATCATCAATTGGCTGCCTCTTGCATACCCCAACTGGGGGATAGAACCCACAACCCAGGCATGAGCCCTGACCAAGCATTGAACTGTGGTTTCTTTGTTCATGGGTCAATGCTCAACCACTGAGCCACACAGACCAAGCTAAGTCTTTTATTCATTTTGAGTTTATTCTTATGTATGGTGTACAGTGGTGGTCTAGTTTCATTTTTTTTGCATGTACCTGTTTACATGTGTTTTATCCTCTTGGTGAATAGATCCTTTCAGTATTATGTAGTGACCTTCTTTGTCTCTTATGACCTTTGTTTTGAAGTCTATCTTGTCTGATATAAGTATTGCTATTCCACCATTTTTTTTTTGTTTCTATGTACATGGAATATTTTTTCCCCCATCATGTTGGGTATTTTAGAGTGGAAGTAACACAGTGATGTTGTAAACAATTGTGAGACTCTCACACTAATCACTTCTATTTATTTGTTTACATAATTTCTTTTTATTTTTAAATTAAATTTATTGGAGTGACTTTGGTTAATAAGATTATATAGGTTTCAAATGTACAAGTTTATGATGCATGATCTGTATATTTCTTTGTGTGCCCATCACTCATAAGTCAAATCTTCTATCACCATATATTAGGCTCCCTTTATCTTTTACTTCTCCCTTCACCCCCTTCCCTCTGGTGGTTACCATACTATTTTCTGTGTCCACGAGTTTCCGTTTTATGTTACACATATTAGTAAAATCATATGGTTCTTAGCTTTTTACTTAGCATAATATTCTCAAGGTCCATCCATGTTGTCACAAATGTCAATATTTCATCTCCTCTTATGGCTGAGTAATATTCCATAGTATATATGTACCATATTTTCTTTATTCAAAATGGCACATGCTCACTGTATGTTTGAATAATACAAATATGTATCAAATAGCAAGTAGAAATTTCTTCACCTTTCCAGTGGCATCCTTGTCTCTAAATAAAATCTCCCATTAATATTTTAGTGTATGGCCTAGATTTTTCTACCCAAACATAGCCCTTCCTTCTTCCACACACTTTGGAGAAACATGTTGCCCTTTGTAACTAAATTATATTTTCAAAAGTTTTAAAATATGCCTAACCATATTCCTGCCATAGGAAAGAGGAGAATTACAGTATTATTAATCTCAAGACTTCTACTGGGAATAATACTATGAGTCAACTTTTTCAGTTTTTCTGTGGGTTTTACTCCTATCTATTCCCTGCTACATTTCCTGCTAATTCCATTGTCGATGTTGGGATTTGCTAGATTGATTAATGGCTCCTTTGCTTTCTCTTGATGCCAGTTTCCTGCTCTCCTCCTGACAATTTATTCCTGGATCCATGTTGTAACTGACTGATCTAGTCCTTGATCTCTGTGTCCCACCTTCTTCCAGATCTTCTTAAAATCAAAGTCTCCTTATACCCCATTCTTTCAACTCTGGATCTACCTGATGATGCCATGAATTTTGTGGAAAAATATATTAGTTGTTTGCCTGTGCCTTATTCATACACTATTTAATGGTTATAGACTTATCACAAATGATTTTCTATTTTCGTTTTCTGTTGCATAAAATACTTCCTTTTATTGGTCATAAAACCACCTTGTTTAAGTTACAAGGAGTGTTTCCTAGGTCTAATGTTAATGTGTATCTAGTTAGAGTCACAGTTTTTATCCCTGTTTATATTAACTTCACAATGCTACCACTCAAATCCTATTGTGTTGCCACAGACTCCACTGATATCTTAGGTCACAAGGGGTCACAAAGGGAAATTCTTTTCAATGACCACAAGTTATTCCACCCAAATTAGACCCCAAATCCCACCCAAGCTTTTAGAGTTATGCACAATAGAGTCCCCACCTATTCTCTGATCTCTTTTCTATTATTCCCTTACATGTGTACTTTTATATCCAGCCTAACAGGATTATTTACTCTTCTTTAGTCATGCCCTATTTGTTTTTGAACTATAAGCTCTTGCCATTCCTCTTCCTGAAGCACCTTTCACCTATTAAACTGTGATTTGTGAAAAGTCCTTGATCTTCAAACTTTGCTCAAAGCTCTAGCGTGGATGTTGACCTGAATTCTTTGCAAACACCCCCCTTTACTTCTTACCAGAAAGCCTCTTCTATAGCCCAAATGGTCTATTGATCTTCCCACACCATCCAATGCATATGTCTGCTGCTGTGATTTTATTAATGATGTTTACTGTGCTGGAATCTTGTGAAACTGAGGAAAGCTCATCAACAGTTACAAATCAGAGAAAAGAGAGGTGTTTGGGCATTCAGAAGAAACTTGTAGTTGGAAGGATTAGGAAAGCATTTCAGATATGAACTATGGGTAAGATTTTAACAGGCAGGTATGGGAGGGTTCTTTGTGAGCAGGGACTACATTGATCCTACCTAAAAGCTTTTCTGTAAGATCAGGAACAATACCACTCTTGTCACTCCTATTCAACGTAGTGCTGTAAGTTCTAGCCAGAGAAATTAAGAAAGAGAAAGAAATCAGAAAAGAAGTAAAATTGTCTGCTTTTGCACCTAATATGAATTTGTATTAAAAACCCCTAAAGACTCCACCCAAAACTGTTTGAACAAATAAATGTGTTTAGTAAAGTTGCAGAATACAAAATCAACATACAATGTCAGTTGCATTTCTATACCTACTAGTATACACAAACTATCTTTAAAAAGTAAAGAAAACAATCACATTTAAAATTGCATAAAAATATAAAACTTTTAAATATAAATTTAATCAAAGAAGTGAAAGATCTGTACATAAAAATCTATAAGAAATTAATACAGAAATTAAAGAAGACACAAATAAATGGAAATATATCTCATGTTCATAAGTCAGATAATTAATATTGTTAAAATGTCCATACTATGTAATGATATCTGTAGATTCAATGTAATCTCTGTCAAAATTCTAATGACATTTTTCACAGAAATAGGAAAAACATTCTTATAATTCATATGAAGCAAAACAAACAAACAAACGAACAAACAAAAAAACCTCCCATATATTCCAAGTCATCCAGAGAAAGAAGAACAAAACTGGAGGCATTCTATTTCCTTATTTTAAACTTTATTGCAAAGCTATAGTGATTAATAATGTATTATACTGGTTAAAAAATGAATGCATAAAGCAACAGAACAGAATTGAGAGCCCAGAAATAAACCACACATATACAGTCAACTAATATTTGACAGGGGAGTCATGAATACACAATGGGGAAAGAATAGTTTCTTCAACAACTGGTACCTAAGAAAGCTGGATATTCATTTGGAAAAGAATGAATTGAACCCCTATTATACTCTGCTCACAAAAATTTACTTGACATGGATTAAAGATTTAATTGCATGGTCTGAAACTGTAAAACTTCTAGAGGAATACACATAGAAAAAGTTAATTGACATTGGTTTTGGCAATGATTTTTTTTTATATGACACCAAGTGTGCAACCAACAAAAGTAGGAATAAACAAGTGTCATTACATCAAACTGAAGCACTTCAGAAAAAGAAACAATCAGAAAATGAAAAGTTAACTCATGGAATGAGTGACAATATTTGTAAACCAATTCTGATATGTGAGTAAAATCCAAAACATATATGGAAGCCTTACAACTCAATAGCAAAATGTGGGAAACCTCCCTTTGTCTTCACTAGCAGAGAAGTGCAAACAAGGATCTGGGAATGCTGGTGAACCTTGAACCCATGGCAAGGGCCAGAGTTATGCACCGATTGTCTAGTCCTGATAATGGGGGCTCAAGCTATTTCCTGATCAAATAGTCTCAGAGTAAATCCTTCTAATATTTACTGACCTTTAAGATAGTCTGTCTGCTACTGCAATTGCCTGCCTGACTAAGGGCTTTATGTGTATCCATAGTTGAATAAAAGGCTGGAGAGGCCTGGGCACAAGTGGAAGTCCTTCCTCTTGAGTTGTACTTGCCCGCTTGGCCCCCCAATATTTCCAAATTATCTCTTGTCTCGTCTCTTTCATTTGCATGCGGCCCCTCCTCCAGATCCTGAACCTGAACCATGCGGGATGTGGGGGAAACACATACACAGCAAAAACCCCAACACAGTCTTTTTAAAAATGGGTAAAGGACTTGAATAGACAGTTTTCCTAAGAAGATATACAAATGGCCAAAAGATGCTCAACATCACCAATCATCAGGGAAATGCAAATAAAATTACAATAAAAGATCACCTCACATCTGTTAGAATGTCTGTCAACAAGAAGACAAAAGATAGCAAGTGTTGGTGAGGACGTGAAGGTAAGAGAACCCTTGTATACTGTTTTTGGAAATGGAAATTGGTATAGCCACTCTGAAACTAGTATGAAGCTCCACAACACATTAAAAAAAATAGAATTACCATAATACTCCAGTAATCCCACTTCTGGGCATACATTCAAAGAAAATGAGAACACTATCTTAAAGAAATATCTGCACCCCCATGTTCATTACAGCATTATTTGTAATAGTCTGATAATGGAAACAACAGTGTCCATCATCAGATGAATGATAAATAAAATGTGATACACACACAGACACTGAAATATTATCTTGCTATTAAAAAGAAGGAAACCTTGTCATTTGTGACAACATGTATGGGTCTTGAAAGCATTATGCTAAGTGAAATGAGACAAATACTGTATGTTCTCACTTATATGTGGAATCTAAAAAAGCTGAACTCATAGAAATAGAGAATGGTGGTTATCATGGGCTGGGGCGGGGGTGAGGTAAATGGGAAGATGTTAGTCAAAGTGTACAAACTTCCAGCTGTAACATGAATAAGTTCTGGGGATTTACTGTGCAGTGTGATGAGTATAATTAACAATATTATATACTTGAAATGTTCTTAAGAAAGTAGATCTTAAATATTATCACCACCAAAAATGGTAATTATGTAAGGAGACAGAAGTGTTAACTAACCTTATTGTGGTAATCATTTCACAATATATACATGTATCAATCACCATGTCATAGACCTTAAATTATACATGTGATGTGTTTGTAATATCTCAATAAAGCTGGAAAATCTAAAATAAAAATATTTTATTGGCAATAAACATGAAAATATACTCCTTTATACTGCTAATCAAAGATATGAAAATAAAAAACTTAATAAGACACTATTTATAATTCATCATAATTGCAAGAATAAAAAAAATATCTGATAATACCCAAGACTGGGAAGAATGTGAGTTATAGGGAATACTTGTAGAAGTGTAATAGGCTTGGCTTTTTGGGAGGGTAGTTAGGCTCAAATTGTATACAGCCACTGCCACAAATATAGTTATTGTATATCATCTTCTAGGAATCTCATCTGCTGAGATAAATTACAAATGCATAAGCCCTGGTCAGAACCCAGGATGCTACTGCAGGCTCCCCTTCCACAATAGGAAAACCTGCTAACAACCTGCATTTTTAGGACAAGGTGGCATCTATACTAATAAAAGGGTAATATGCTAATTAGACTGAACATCTTCCGGACATTCTCCTGAACAAAGCCATGGTGGTGGGGCTGAGGCAGAGGCAGTTAGAGGTGATCAGGCCAGCAGGGGGGAGCAGTTAGGGGGATCAGGCAGGTAGGCAGGTGAGCATTTAGGAGCCAACGGTCGCAGATAGTGAGAGGGATGTCAGACTGCCAGTTTAGGCCCGATCCCTGGACTCTAATATATAGATAAGCCCAAAACATAAAGGAAAGAAGGATTGTATGTGGCAGGTACACAAGTGAAGAGGAATGCTTCCACAAGCCACTCGAGAAAAATCTTTCTTCTTACCTTGAGGTCACACCTTGGCCTTCTGAACCATGCTGCAGAATAGAGACCCTATGACTCAGCTTTGCTTCCCTGAGGGTCAGATACCCAGATACTGACAAGTTCCAAAGCTGAGCGCAGAATGTGGAGACAGAAGCAACAGCAGAATTGAGAGTGAGTGGTAGGCAACATGTTAAAGCCACAAAGTTTTACACATGCCAATGCAGGTCATAAAAATTGACCACCCATTTTCCTCAGTATTTTAACTATTGCTAAGTAATAGGATGAGTTCAACTTGAAAATAGTAACATTGGTATGCACCCACACATGCTTTTGGTCCTTTAAATGTGAGGATGTTATATTGCCATGTTTTTTAATTGCCATGGCATGTAGTTGGTGGTAATTCAAGCAAAAACTCCCTCTATGCTATAGAGTGATCTCATTTGAAGAAGGATGTTTAGTTTGTATGGAGACCTTTATCATGACTGAGTTCTAGTTGTCTTACTTCTAAAATGTGGAGCAAGCATATTAAACATCTTCTTGTCTCTGAATGTCTCCCTATTATAGCATGAGGTCAATTTGCTTCTGTTTTGTTCTGACCCATGTAACTAGCCAAGGTAATGAAAAACATCTTAATGAATTTGGTGAATCTTGTGCTGGCGACTGAAGGATAAGAAAATCGTATTTCAAATTTCCTATAAGCATGATAAAGCTACAGATATCTTTTAAGCTATAACCTCTGGCCCCCTACTCTGAGAAAGAAACAATCTTATTTATTAACAGCCATCCTGACTTCACTAAAGAGCATTTATTTCCATCATTACTTAAAGCCTGTCTGTAATCAGCTACATAAATCAATAGTAACAGGAAGGTCCTTGCCCTCTTAAAACCAATAAGCCAAAAACAACACTGGCATAAATGGATATTGTATCCAGGTACAAATAGATATTCCCATTCAATAAAACAAGCACACAATATGAAAATAAAGCAGTTAAAATATATAAATATTTCACAACTTCAACAAAATCCCATCATAACCACAGATGTAACTCAATTAGTCATTGGCTCTCATACCTCTCTGTGCTTGATCCTCAAGTAGGAGTGGGCTATTTTTCTGAGGTGGGCATAGGAGCACTGAGGGATGAGTAAATATAATGAAATGTTTTAGATAACCTCCACTAAGAGATACCAAGCTGCATCTGGGAACCAGATGGATTTTATTAGTGCAACTGGACACTTGAAAATGGAGAATTGTTAGCTGTCCCTGATCAACTGGTCATTCCATTTAAACTTGTAATAATACCAAACTATAATTTACACGATTGAATTTTGTACCCTACTTGTAGGTTTATGGCAGAGATTTTTATTATGCTACTATAGCTGCTGCTAATATCACTACTATTGCATTAGCAAGAGCTACCATATGTTGAGTGCTTTAGTGTGTGTCAGGAACTGTGTTAAACATAATCATCTCAATCTTCATAGCAACCTTAAGGAACAGGTACTATTATTATCTCCATCTTACTGGTACAGAGGCTCAGAGAGTTTAGTAACTTTCCCAAGTCACCCAGTGATTCAGGTCCAGAGTTTTTGACACCAAAGCCCCAATGCTTAACAACTATTGTGCCACATTGTATACTTCCTTTTCTTATACACTTTTGTCTCCTATAGTCCATAGGAAATCTAATTAAAAATACAAATGTATGGACTTGAAGTTTTTGCCATTTCTTCTCTCTCCTCTCTACCAAAGACAATTCAAATGCTAGCCAAAAAGGCTGCATAACTGGGAAGCTGGAAAGGGAAGAAGATGGTCTCCATTAAGGACCTCCTTAATATTAAAAAAAATCCTCACCTGAGGTTATTCTCTTCATTGATGAGAGTGAGAGAGAGACAGAGACAGAGACAGAGAGACAGAGAAACATCAATCGGCTGCCTCAGGCACATGCCCCAATGGAGATGGAAACCTCAACCTGGGTATGTGCCCTGACTGGGAATCAAACCCAGGGCCCTTCGGTGCATGGGATGACACTCCAACCACTGAGAGACACTGACCAAGGCAGGGCCTGTTTACTTTTTAATGAACCAAGTATGATAAGACTCTGGTGAGTTTCAGGACCCAGAATAAAAATTTATACCATTACATTGTTGTAATAGAAATGTGTTCTCTGTTTAACAACTTCAAAATGAAAAACATTATTGATACAATATGGACCAGAGGTGTGGCCCGGCACTCAACTGGAAGAAAAAACAAAATAAAGACAATGACCCAAATGACCAAATTAGACTAAAATTAGTTAAAGAATAAATTGGCAAAACCAAGGAAAGCATCTAACCTCATTTCCCAATCAAATTAGATACTCACATGTAGCTGGTTAAAGATTTAACTTTCTAAATTTTAACAAAAATATCCTTGTCACTTGTATATTGGTGATAGACACTGGAGTCATGCTAAATTGGAATGTAATTGACTCACATATAATCTAGGCAATTAATAAGTCCAGAATTACACAAATACACCTACTATGTAAGTCATTTTAATTTTGTCTTTCAAACTTATCAACTGTTTTATACAAAAGAAACAATAAAATGTTCTTTACCAGGTCTCTTTCCAAGAATGAAAGGCAGAAAAGGGTTGTTTTTTGTTTTGATTTGTTTTGTTTTGTTCGACTTCAAAGCTGAGGGTTGACTTCATCACATGCCTCAGTTACAGCACACCATCACCAATAGTCCCTGCAAATCCCCGTATTTATATGCCCTTTGTATGTATGCATGTATGTATGTATTCATTCAGTCATTCAGTTGTTCCATTTTCACCTCCATTCCCCACTTCTGTTTTTCCCCCCACCATTGGCTGCCATTCTAATGCATTTGATATGTATCACTCTATGTTTTTGTAAAATGCCTATTTTTGTTTTATGTGAATGTATTTTTTATTTATATAAATTGCAGTGTTCTGTAGACCTCACTTGGTTTTTTATTTCTCACTCAACATGAGATAGAAATACATACCCACTAATATATGTATGCACACATCTATATATAAGTATGTAAGCATAAAATCAAAAAATAAACCTTTCTCTGCATTACCTTTCCCAATCAGTTTAACCTACTCTTGGGAAATTGGCACATCAATTGTGAATTGTGAAAAGTGAAGTATGGCCAAACCAAAGCACTGATTTTATTTTTGTAATTGTGGTGCTGTCTGTTTTTAAAAAAATATATTTTATTGATTTTTTACAGAGAGGAAGGGAAGGGATAGAGAGTTAGAAACATCAATGAGAGAGAAACATCGATCAGCTGCCTCCTGCGTACCCCCTACTGGGGATGTGCCCGCAACCAAGGTACATGCCCTTGACCAGAATCAAACCTGGGACCCTTCGGTCTGCAGGCTGACGCTCTATCCACTGAACGAAACCAATTAGGGCTGTGGGGTTGTCTTTAATGGAGGTACATATGTCTTTCATGGAGGTACATACATCTTGAAGTAGATTCTCTTTATTCCCAAATAAGATCTGTATTGAACAACTGACATTCACAGTTCAGGATCTCCTTGCTAGTTCTTCAGTCATAATAAACCTTGGGAAAAAGTATAGGTTGCTTTAATTGTGGTTTTTGTGTTGTGATGTCCATGTATGCACAGTTGTCTGTCTTAACCTGTCTCAGCCTGTATAAATGGACAGCACTGAAAAAATTACTAAAAGATAGTGAAAATGGAGGATAATTTGTGAAGATGAACTGGACAAAATCAATATATACATTAAATGTGTTAGGAAACTTGAATTCCAGTCATAGCTCTCTATATGACTCTGGACAACTCTCTATATGACTCTGGACAACTCTCTATATGACTCTGGACAAGTCCTCTCCAGGCCTTTCCTACAAAATGAAAATAGTTGAATTAGGTAAACTCTACGGTCCCTTATTCCAGGTTAATATGATTTGCAGTTGTGGCTCAATGAATAAATATTCTATTTCTTCTCCTCCCTACTCATCACCTAATTACACCAGGAAAAAAACTGGTAAAAACAATAGATTAGACTTCCTTTTATTTATTTCTTGAGAGTTGGAAGATGAAAGGCTCAGGAGCAAGAATAGGTAACAATAGATACCTTTGAAAAGCAGTGCCAGAAAGCTAGAGGCAGTCATAGACAGAGGGAAGACTTGCTTTAGAGACAGCTATTGTGGATTATTTGCAGAACTAAGAAACAAAAGCATGTACTGTTCAACAGATAATAAAAATGATCCCTGGAACAGAAACTTGAATCCACTAGGCAGAACTAATGACTTTTCAAAATATTATGTTTGAACAGCCTTTTCTGTGGAAAAGCCTTGAAAATACTACCTCTGTGTCTGTGCTTAAGGCAAACATGGTTTCAGTTGAATGAATACGCCTGATATTCTCTTGTATACATATCCAGAAAATACTCAAATGGCCTGTCAGCTGCAGTGACATATTTCAAGACTGTTATTCAATGTGTAGCTGAATTTTCTCCATGTGTATTGCAACATCCGTAGCCTAATTCTTAAATGCCTGTTGGGACTGGAGGGGGTTGGGAGATCATTGATCCAAGTCTGAGACTGGCTCTGAGTCAGGAAATGAACTTCAAATGCGTCATCGTCCCGGCTGGAGAAGGCTGCTGCACAGCAGAATTTAGCATCGCCTCAGTACAACCTTAGCAAGACCCTTTCCAAGACCATAAACTTTGTGTTTTCCAATTTCATCTCTAGACCCCTGACTCCTTCCAGTGCTCCACCAGCTCCCACCCATCTCCCAGTATTCTGGATTTCTAAGAACCTCTTATCTAGTACAGCCTCCTGCATTGTGTCTTGTGGGTATCTGGTGCCAAACCCTGTGCTATTGGAAAGGTAGGTGTTAGATTGGATCAAATTCTGGCTGTGGCAATGGCTGCACATATGTCCTTGGGAAAGGATCCAAGATCCTAATTTTAGAAAGATTCTTCCTGAACTGTGTCCCAAAGCGGTTAAATAATGCACTCACGCTCATACAGGTAATCAGAAACAGAGTCAGGATTATTTATCTTCTGACTCATGAGTGTTCTTTGGATGTGTGAAGAGGGGAGAGAGAGGGAGAGAGGGAGAGAGAGAGGGAGAGAGAGAGAGAGAGAGAGAGATTCTTTTCCTGACTATTTCAATGATAGGTCTCCAAGAAACAGTTAACAAAAGGTTCGCTGTTATAATGTGATGCTAAAAGTAGTGTCTGAAATACAGCAGATGAAGGCTTGAATCCCAGGTACAATACTAAGGCATGTGACCTTGAATAAATAAATGAAGCTCTCTGTTCTGTAATCTAGTTTGTCTAATATTAACATAAGCACTCCAGGTGAGTTTTCTGAGCAGTGTTAACATGGACTATCTTTTTCAATAATTTTAACACCCTATATAATAAAGAGGTAATATGAAAATTAACCCTTACACCCTCACAAGGTGGCTGCCTACGACCAGGTTGGCAGGGGGACAACCAAACGACTGAACAGCAGGCTGCATGGGGTGTCCAGGCTGGCAGGGGGGAGCAGTTGGGGGTGTTTTATTCCCAGAATCGGGCCTATACTGGCAGTCAGACATCCCCTGAGGGGTCCCAGATTGGAGAGGGTGCAGGCTGGGCTGAGGGGATCCCCACTCCTATGCATGATTTTTGTGCACTGGACCTCTAGTATCTTTATATTTTTTATATTTAAGGTGTGTTTTTTTGTAAGCTGCCTATAATGGGATCTTGCTTTTTAATCTAATCTGACAATCTCTACCTTTATATTGGAGTGTTAGATTATTTAAATTTAATATGATTATTATTGATATTGTCATATTTGAGTCTATCATTTTATTTGTTTTGTATTTGCTCCATCTGTTCTTTGTTTCCTTTTCCCTCCTTTTCTGTCTTTCTCTTTTAAAATTCTTTTTTCACTTAAAAAATTTTTTTTTATTGATTAAGTTATTACAAGTGTCCTTATCCACACGTCACCCCTCATCCCCCCACTCATGCCCTCACCCCCTTGTTGTCTGTGTCCATTGGTTAGGCCTATATGCTTGCATATAAGTCCTTTGGTCTGCCTTTCTCTTTTGATCAATGGAGTACTTTTTTAATACTCATTTTTATCTCTTTGGCTTATTAACTTTTGTTATTTTTGGTATTTATGGTTTACATCCTTGACTTATCACAGCCTTCCTTCAAGAGATATTATAGTTTTACTATATTAACAAAAATCTTACAAGAGTATACCTCCATTTCTCCTCTCTTGGCATTTATGTTGATGTTGCTATGCATTTTACTTTTATGTATATTGTGAACTCCACAATACATCATTATTATTTTTGTTTAAACTGTCAGCTATCTTTAGCAGATCTCTCTCTCTCTCTCTCTCTCTCTCTCTCTCTCTCTCTCTCTCTCTCTCCTATATTTTTCTCTCTCTCTCTCTCTCTCTCTCTCCCTGTATTTACCATTTTCTGTGCTCTTCATTCTTTTGTGTAGAGTCAGATTTCCATGTGGTATGGTTTTCCTTCTGCCTAAAGGAGATCCTCTAACTGTTTTTGTAGTGCAGGGTTTCTGGTGATAAATCATTTCAGCGTTTGTATGTCTGAAAATATCTTTATTTGCCTTCCGTTTACAAAAATATTCTTGCCAGGTGTAGAATTCTAGGTAGATAGATTTTTTCTTTTAAAACTCTAACGCTATTGCTGCACAATTTCGTCTTCCTCTTCCTCCCCCCTCCTCCTCCACTTCCTCCTCCTCCTCCTCCTTTGTTACTTTGTATATAATAAGTCTTTTTTCTCTGACTGCTTTTGAGATTTTCTGTTTATCACTGGTCTTAGGCAATATGATCATACTGTGCCTCTGTGTAGTGTTCTTCATATTTCTTGTGCTTGACATTCATTGAATTTCTTCCATTTGTGAATTTTTAGTTTCCACCAATTTTGGATTTTTTCAGCAAATATTTTTTTCAAATACTTTTCCCCCCTGCCACTCATCTCTCTCTCTCCTCTTTGTATGACTTCAAACATGGATATTAAGCCAATTAATCTATCTCATAGTTCCAGTTTAACATTTTTTTTCTTGTTTTCTTTTTACTCTCCCTGTTTTCTTTTAGATAATTTCTACTGCTGTGCCTTTAATTGCAAGAAACTTCCTTCCTGTAATGTAAAATTTTGCTAATTACATCAGTGTACTTCTCATTTCACACGTTGGAGTTTTTATCTCTAGAAGTTTGATGTGGGTCTTTTAAACTATTACCCATTTTTCTACTTAACTTTTTGAGCATGTAAAATTCAGTTTTAAAAATGTTTTAATGTCCTCTGCTAATTCCAGCATATATGTCACTTCTGGGTCAGTTTCAATTGATTTATGTCCTCATTATGGATCTTGTTTCCTGCCTCTTTGAAAAACTGTAAATCTTTGATTTGATGCCAGATATTATAATTTCACCTTGATGGCTGCTGGATATAATTGTAGTTCTATAAATATTCCTGAGCCTTATTCTACAAAGCAGTTAATTTACTTGGAAATATTTTTATCCTTTTGGGCCTTGCTTTTATTATTTGTTAGCTGATTCTGGAGCAGTGTTTAATCTAGGGCTACTTGTTTCCCACTACTGAGGAATGACCCTTCTGTGTACTCTGCCCAGTGCTCATGAATTACGAGTTTTTCCAGTATGGATGGTAGGGACAGGTACTATTTCCAGCCCTATGTGAGCAGCAAAAAGGTTTTAAATTTTTTTTTCAGATGGCTCTTTCCCAGCCTTGGTTAGTTTCCTCACACATGTACTAATAACTACTCTGCTGAATACGTAAAAGAGGCCCAGTGCAGATTTCCAGAGTTCTCTGTGCAGCTCTCCCTTCTTCCATAGTCTGTTATATAAACTCTAGCTTTATTAGTCCCCAGACTTACAGCTGTATCGCTTTAACCCAAGAGGTCTACTGCCTTTGCCTCCATTCCCCTCTCTATGTCATAGCCCAGAAAATACCTTAAGATAGTAAGTTGGGACAATTGCAGGGCTTAGTATATTTGATTCCCATCTCCCAGTTATCACTGCCCTTCATTGACTAATATTTAGTGTTTTAAAAACAGTTCGTTCATGTATTTAGCCTCTTTTTGTTTTTGTGATTATTTTAAGTGGGAAGGTAAATCCATCCCATTCTTATTATTCCATCTTGCTTGAAAAAATTGAGGTCCCACATAAGCTTTTTAAACATTAGTTTCTCATCTGTAAAATGGAAACAGCAGTGGTAACTAAGGCATTGAATATTTGTGAAGACTAAGTGTGATAACACATGCGAATCTCATAGTAGCTGTTCAATAAATACATATTATCTTCCTTTCTACTTTCTTACTGCTAGCATCCCTCTCCACACTATTCCTACCAGGGGACTGCTCCTTTTAATAGCCCTCAGGGCCTAACGGGCTGTTTGAGCTGTATCTGTAACCAGTGTGCATTGTCAGTTCCTTTGAATTCATTCCAAAATCGTATTTGTTTTTCCCCCCAAAATTGTATTTGTATACAGGAAAAGAACCACACCTGATTGATCTTAAGAAAACATATTAAAATAAAGTAGCTTAATTCTTCCCTCAATGCTGGGAGTAAGTAAAAACAATATAATTCTATCACACCTTCCAAAGGATAGTGAGTTTTTTGTTAGGTATGTCTCTTCTACAGCTTCAGAATTGAGAAGGAGGGAGGGAAGGTGGAAGGGAGGAGGGAAACACACACACACACACACACACAGAGAGAGAGACACACATACATGACAGGGAGAGAGCGAGGAGAGAGAGAGAGAGAGAGAGAGAGAGAGAGAAATGAAAATATTAATCATTATAACACAGACAGGCCTTTAAAAGGCTATGTGTTATTTCGAATTTGGTATTTACTGTTCTTAAGGACAACTAGTGTTTACTTTCATAGTTTAGTTAAGTCTATGGATCATTTATATATAGTTCTATTTGCCTTCTCCAGGAAGCAAAATACTTTTGAGTGAGGAAGTCCCACACCCTCTTAGAAAACTGGATAGAAAGATTGAAAGAGGCTCAGATGGAAAAGGAGGGCAGACACCCAAAGATAGTGCAGGCCAAGGAGTGAGTCACAGCTAGCATACAGTGTCCAAATATACTAGAACATAACTTGACCTTTAAAGAAGGAAAAATCTTTCCAAAGATTGAGTCAACTTATACCTTGCATCTTCCCCATGCACATTTTAGAGTACTGCCTTGGTTGTTCCTTCTGAACAGCAGTCCATTCATTGGATTGTTTATTCAATTAGAAAATATTTATTCAGCATCTACTATGTGCAAAGCACAGTGCCAGAGGCAGTGATGAATGAAATATGATATCTCTCCTATGGAACTTTTATAATAAAACTGCTGCCAAAGGTTAGGAGTGACCCTAACTGGTGTCCTTAACTTTAGCAGAATTTCATACTGCCAATCAATCTACTGTGGGAGTTGGAAGGGAAATGATTTTTAAAAAATTCTTTATTGTTTCAAGTATTACATATGTCTCCTTTCCACCCCCATTGACCTCTCCCCAGCCATTCCAACGCTCCCAGCACATGCCCTCACCCCCTAGTGTCTGTGTACATTGGTTATGCTTATATGCATGCACACAAGTCCTTTGGTTGATCTCTTACCTTGACACCTCCCGCCTTCCCTCTGAGGTTGTACAGTCTATCCTATGCTTCTCTGTCTCTGGATCTATTTTTGTTCATCAGTTTATGTTGTTCATTATATTCCACAAATGAGTGAGATCATGTGATATTTATCTTTCTCTGACTGGCTTATTTTTTAAAAAAGTATTATTTATTTCAGTCCTGACCATTAAGCTTTAATTCAGTTCTACCCATTCACACATCACATACCTCCAAAACACTAAAGTTAAGCTCTGTTTTCAGTCTTTACGTAGGAACTACCTCACATCTTCCTGGAGTATTATTGATTCTTGACTTTGTTTCCCATTTTCGATGCTCTTCCTGACCTATGGAGTTGTCAACATCAACTTATGTATCAAGCTTGATTCTTTATGGACTTTCATCTAGTTTACCCCTCTGAATCTTTTCCTGGATGCCTCAAGCAGGGCCACCTGGTCAAACTGTAGTGCCCATGACACATTCTGGCTATGTGTTTCTTGGTTCCTGGGAAATGAAAATAGGGCATTAGTCACTAGGCAATAGGGAGCCTACTCAAGAAGTACTACAGAGATGTATTTGCTCCTTTGACATGTATATATGAAGCAGCTACTATGTGCCAGGAACACTGCTCTGATACAGCTATAGTCTAGTGGGGAAAGCTAAGTTAATTTTTTAAAAGCACAGGCAGGATGGTGATGATAACAACCATTAAAGGAAATAAGTGCTGTAATGGAGAAATATCGGCTTGTGGTGGTGGGAGATGGCTAGTTTCAATATGGTATTTAAGAAAGTCCTCTTTAAAGAATTGTCACTTAAACAGATGGCTGGGTTAAGTAGGAGCCAGTTATGCAATGGTTCATCTGGAGAAAGAGCTTTCTGGTCAGAGGGAACAACAAGTAAAAAAAAAAAAAAGGTTGTATGTTATGCAGGAGGAACAGAATGAAGGCCAGAGGAGCTGGAGAATGGTGAGCAAAAGAGTGATGTGAGATAAGATTGCAGATGTGGGCAAGAAGCAGATCGCTGCTTTGGTTTTATACCATAGTGTAATGGAAGCTTTCTAGATTCATGTTGCTGAGATCCACTTCCCTAGCACGAATCCCAGATCAAAAGTTCAGAAACATGTGTTCTAGTACTATTCAATGATGAACTTATTTCCTTTAATAAGTTACTTCTCTATTTTCTCCCCTAAGTTTTCTCATTGGAAAGTTAGAGGATTGGATTAGACCTCTTTAAGAACTCTTTAAGCTCCAATATTCTATGATCTATGACAACTTTGAAAATTCTGACTAAAAGCTCTGATCTGTGGATTAATTTCAGTTGAGCTGCTTCATACCTTGTTACTTCTGGGGATAGAAATCTTAAGGGATCTATTCCTATATAGACTTTACATTCTGATGAATTTTCTCGAAGTTAATTTTTACATATCTTAATTATCTATAAAAGATGTGATAACACATATTTTTATTCTCATTTACTTTCAAATATGGTTTTAAAAAGACCCTCTTCTTAAGAAATTTGAAACTGTGATTCTGTATATATAGATAGATTATTGAAGATGTTTGAATAACAAATTTAAAATAAGTAATAGCTTTATTGCTAAATAATTCACATATATATAATTCATCCATTAAACGTATATCATTCAATGGATTTTAGTATATTCAAGAGTTGTGCAAACAACATCACAACAAAATTTAGAGCACTTTTATCACCCCCTCAAATAAACTTCTGATCCATTCGCATAAATCACAATTTCAAGAGTCTCATTCTCTACTGACTGAGCTGGCTGGGTGCGATATAAGTCACAATTTTAAAAAGCCCACAGAAAACTTTAATTTTTAGTAAGTGTCATGAGCTAACATTCAAGAGGGCGACCTTTTCTCTTGGATCTCTGTGATAGCTAACTCTGAAGGGGTTGGTTTGCCTCATTCCACTGTGGACTATGGTATATAAGTTTAGAATACAGGGTCAGGCAAAAGTGGGGTACAGTTGTGAGTATGCAAAACACAGTTTATTCTTGTATTGTTATTAATTAATTTTGTGTTATTTTTATGAGTTTCGTGCACTAAATTAGCCCCAACTGGGTGGCTCAGTTGGTTGGAGCATTGTCCTGCGCACCAAAAAATCTTTAGCTGTCTAGATATGCTGGCTGCTTAGATGTGTATTTGTGTTGCCCTCATAGATGGCAAACAATCTATCAATCACATGAATGGATGTTACTTGCTGAAGACTTTAGTTTGTATGGAGACATTTAGGGCAATTGATATGTAGGGCAATCTAGCATCAAAAATAACAGGGACCCAATTATTAAGTTTTTCTTGCTGCCTACAGGAATCTTTGTATTATAGCCAGGGCTTATTTGCTATTGACCTCTGACCTTCCCACTGTAATAGTGTTGCCAGCTTGGGTCAAGAGAAAATTTAATTCTAAATTTTGGATGGTCGGATCTTCAATTGCTTCTACTGTCAGCATTTTATCCACATAGACTATTGTGTGTTTTTTCTTAAATATTTTTGGAACTTTTCCAAGATTGTTTATGATAAAGAAATGAAAGAGTACAGTTAGAATATGGTAAAAACTGTAACAATGTTAAGGGTTTGAGCTACAGCCAGTGGTCCGTCAGCTAATTACACTGTGGTCTACCTAAGCACCCAAATCAGATTTTTCCTGCCTCTAGGATCTGTTATTCCTATTGGTAAAATTATGACTACATACATTGAATGGACAGAAAATTTCACACTACTTGGGGTATTTTAGAGGTGTCCAAAATTACAACTATCTGCTTATTTGTGAGTCCAAATTTAGTTATAAAGAATGATGACTGGGAAGTTGCTTGGGTGTTTTTTCTTAAGCACATCCCAATAGCAAGCTTACTCCAGAGCTAAAGAAAAGGGACTTCTCAGAGTGGTACTAACTTGAAGGTGCTTTTTTTTTTTTAAACTCTATGGTGCTAGCTAACATAACAGACCTGGAATATTGAATAGTGCTCCTATGGGAGATACCAGTCGCTACCCCAGACCTACTGGGGAGCCAGTAACTGAATTTTTACAAGTGCTGAGGTAGTTCATACGCACATTAAAGTCTGAGAAGCACTAGGACAGATGGTCTCTAAGGATATCTATTAGGTTAGGCAGTACTTCTGGAACTTTCATGTAGTACGTTTGGGGTGGAGCCTGTAATCCTGCATTTATAACAAGGTCCACAGTGATACCACTGTTGCTCACCCACAGAGCATGTTTCCGTAGTAATGAGCTGGTCTTTGATTTTCCGTGATTTTGTAATGAAAGTAGATTACAAAAACCTTAAGTACACACACGTTTACCTAAGTTCTCCCCTAGTTTCATTTATAATGTATCTAACATGAATATGTGCTAGCTAGCATATCTTGAGAGTTATCTGGAAGAATCTGTGTGTCTATTGTAGAAATAAATTATTTTGTAAGATACTTCATACTTTTTGAAACAAATGTCAACACATTCTCGCATTTTATCTCTGACTACCTGCCCTTGTTCTTTCTGCATAGTCTTCCAGGGCTGGTCTGGGCCCTGAAGTTGTGGCAATGTGTTTGGTCTTAGACTGAAATATAAACAACTAAAACTGGAATGTTGAGCTGGTGACCAATAGGCTGGCTCTATTTCCCTGAGACCAGGGGTTTCCCAGGGTACTCTGGGAGGAAAAAGTCCTCAAAATGAGGATGGGCCTCTTGAGAAGTAAGTGAGGCTATTAGAAAAATTCATGTATTGTGGGAGTTCAATTTTAAGATAACAAGGGTTTTAACATGTCTCCCCTTTTGCCCTGTCCCAGTGGAGACAAGAGGAGGGAGAGGAACTATAGAAGCACACTGGTAAGTGTCAGGTAACTATTTGAAACAGACTAGAAGAGCTGTCCCAGATGGTTTGGGATGGTTTGGTCAGTTGTTACAATTCCTCTCTGCTTTTTCACTTCTTAACTACAGTACTCTAATCAAAATGCGAGTAGTAATTAAGTATAAAACCTCCTCTGAGGTGTTTAGTTGATGATTAAGTATAAGCCAGAGGACAAAGTTGCAGACTAGGCTGAACAGAGGGAAAACATGAACTGAATTATTGACTTTGAATGCGTTGGAAATGTATTTACTTTGCTGCTGGGCTATGTGCTAGTCCCATGGAGAGTTCATAGTATAAACTCTCTACATCTTTATATTATATATATTCTTTAATATTCCCAATTAATAGTGTTAGCCAAGGCACCGTTAGCTCAAAACAACCACTTGATATATGGCAAATAGCCCAACTAAAGGTTTATTTCCTAAGTATTCAGAAGATCTCATCATGATTGGAAGCAAACATATTTTCCCCTTTTATTTTATTTTTCATTTTAAAATCTTTTTTTGGTAAATTTTATTTTTCAAGTATAGTTTACATTGAATATTATTTGTAATAGTTTCATGTGTATAGATAGTGGTTAGACAATCATATACTCTACAAAGTGTTTCCCCCTGATATTCCAGTACCCACCTGGCACCATACATAGTTATTACAATATTATTGACTATATTCTCTATGTTATACTTTACATCCCCATGACTGTTTTGTAATTACCAATCTGTACTTTTCAATTTCTTCATCTTTTTCACCCAGTCTCCAACCTCACTTCTCTTTGGTATCCATCAGTTTATTTTCTATATCTATGAGTCTGTTTCTGTTTTGTTTGACTGTATATTATTGTTTAGATTCCACATATAAGTGAAATCATATAGTACTTGTCTTTCTCTGATAGACTTATTTCACTTAACATAATACCCTCTAGGTCAATCCATGCTGATGCAAATGGTAAGATTTCATTCTTTTTTATGGCTGAGTAATATGTATATATGTAAACACCACATTTTTATCCACTTGTCTATTAATGGGCACTTGAGTTACTTCCATATAGTGGCTATTGTAAATAATACTGCACTGAACATAGAAGTGCATATATTTTTTTGAATTAGTGTTTTGGGTTACTTCAGATATATACCCAGAAGTGGAATGGCTGGGTCATAAGGCAGTTACATTTTTAATTTTTTGAGGACCCTCCATACTGTTTATCCTAGCAGCTGTACCAATCTGCATTCTCACCAACAATGTGCAAGGGTTCCCTTTCTTCTACATCCTCACCAACACTTGTTGTTTGTTGATTTATTGATAATAGCCATTTGGACAGGTGTGAGGTGATATCTCATTGCATTTTTATTTCTCTGTTGATTAGTGATGTTGAGCATTTTTTTCATATGTCTATTGGGCATCTGTATGTCCTTTTTGGAGAAGTGTCTATTCAGGTCCTCTGCCCATTTTTAAATCAGATTGTTTGATTGTTGGTGTTGAGTTCTTTATAAATTTTGTATATTAACCCCTTGTTAGATGTATCATTGGCTAATATCTTCTCCCATTGAATAGGGAATAGGTTGCCTTTTCATCTTGTTGATTGTTTCCTTTGCTGTGCAAACACTTTTTTGTTTGATGGAGTTCCATTTGTTTATTTTTTTGTCTCCTTACCTGAGGAGGTATATCAGAACAAGTATTGTTAAGAGAAATTTCCAAGATTTTGCTGCCTATGTTTTCTTCTAGGAGTTTCATGGCTTTGAGTCTTACATTTAAGTATTTAATTTAGTTTGAGTTTATTTTTGTATATGGTGTAGGAAGGTAGTCTAGCTTCATTTTTTTTGCATATACCTGTTAAATTTTCCCAATACCATTTATTGAATAGATTGTCTTTACCCCATTGTATGTTTTGTGAAGCAAACTTTTTAAAAAAATCATTGTTGAAAGTATTACATATGTCTCCTTTTTCCCCCGTTGAAAACAAACTTTTATTGATACAAAATAACATAGGAATGTAAAGTACAGCATAAGGAATATAGTCAATTATATTGTAATAACTATGTATGGTACCAGGTGGGTGCTAGAAATATTGTGGGAATATTTTGTAAAGAATATGATTGTCTAACTACTATGCAGTACACCTGAAACTAATGCAAAATAATACTGAATGTAAGCTGTAATTGAAAAATAAAAATTAAAAAATAATCTTGTAATGTCACTTAAAAACCCCCCCAAAAACAAAACCTAAGACATAAAGACACACACTAGTCTAGGCCCACACAGGATCAGGATAATCAATATCACTGTCCTCCACCTCCACATATTGTCCCACTGGAAGGTCTGCAGGGAGCAATAACACACATGGAGGTGTCATGTCCTATGATAACCATGCCTTCTTCTGGAACACCTCCTGAAGGACCTGCTTGAGGCTTTTTGTGAGAGGTGTCACTCTTTTCAGAAGCATGCCTATGGAGGTTTCCTTGCTTTGTTTCTTTTCTTCATCATGGATTTGCTTGTAAGAAGATAATGTACCATGAACATTCTTCTCTATTCATGGAAATCTGTGGTGGGATCCATGTTTTCATACTTTTTAAGGAGCTTGTTGAGGTTACAAAATCTTCTGCTAATCTCCACTACTCTGAACTTTTTTGTGGGTTCTTCTTTTTCCTTCTCCTATAGTTGCCTTTTCTCTTGCCTCTTTTTTAGCTATGCACTCATGTTCCAGTTACAACAACTCTTCATTAGGCAACCCATCAGGAACTGACATTGAATCTCTTCAATGTCATCTTCACCCATCCAGGTTAAAGTTGTTTGCCAACTCAATCACAACCTTGTTGATTTTTGCAACGGTTGTGCTACAAAATTACAATACAATGGCTATGAAGTCACGAGGCAATAAGGAATTTTCAGCTCCATTATAATCTTATGGGAACACTGTGGCATATGTAATCTGGCATTGACTGAAATGTCATTATGTATCATATGACTGTACTTAGCTTCTTACCTTGCCTGCTGCCCTTCATAAATGAGCAATTCAGCAAATCTTTAAGATGGAAAGAGCAGAATATGGTTGATTTTTTTTTTTTTTTTTTGGTGGTGGTGGTGACGGGGTGTCTGGGATGTTCTGATTTCCATGGCAGCCCCAAAGTCCATTTTTTTCTTCCAGTCCACTAAGTTTGCCAAAAACTCTGTTAACTTCTGTGCCTCTAAACCACAGCCATCTGTTATGTTAATCTCTCACCATAAAGCTATATAATAGGCAAATACCCTGAAGGAAAGAACCTCTCATAGAGTTTTGGCTCACCTCTCTGTGTTTCCTTTTTCTGATATCTTGGTCTCTCAAGTTCCAGTTGCCTTTGCATCTCTCCGGTTCCTTCAGGTAATTTTTTAGTTTATTTGTAATTAGTTTTCAATTACAGTTGACATATAATATTAAATTAGTTTCATGTGTACCACAATATGCAACCAGGGAGCAGATACTCCGACTGGTAGGTTAGCTTGCTGCTGAGGTCTGGCCAATCAGGACTGGGCGAGAGATGGGACAGACACACCCTGGAGCCCTCCCACAGTTGCTCCCCAGCCCTGATCATGCACAGGTGGGGTCCCTTGCAAGGGGATTGGCCCTGGCAGCCCCGGCTTCGTCCAGAAAGTCATTTGGCTGTCTACTCTAATTAGCATATTCTGCTTTTAATATCACATCTTCATTATCCATTCATATATTGATGGCCATTTAGGTTGCTTCCATATCTTGGCTTTTGTAAAGAATGCTGCAATGAACATAGGGATACATATATGCTTTTGGATTAGTACTGATTAGATATTTATATAATTTATGAAGTGATCACCAAATCACTCTAAGCACCCATTTGACACCACACATAACTATTATAATATTATTAATTGTATTCCCTATGCTGTATTTTCCATCCCCATGACCATTTTGTAACTTCCAGTTTGTACTTCTCAATCCCCCTTTCAACTTTTTTACCCATCCCCCAACTGCCTCTTTTGGGTTTCTTTGGATATATACTCAGAAGTGGAACCTCTGAGCCATAAGGCAGTTTCATTTTTTATTTTCTGAGAAAATTCCTATAAGTGAAATCATATGGCATTTGTCTTTCTCCATCTGATTTATTTTACTTATCATAATACCCTCTAGGTCCATAAGTCCATACTGTTTTCCATAGAGGCTGCACCAATCTACATTTCTACCAACAATGCATAAAGGTTGCCTTTTCTCCACATCTTCACCAACATTTTGTTTGTGTTGATTTTGTGATGTTAGCCATTCTGACAGATGTGAGGTGATACCTCATTGTGGTTTTAATTTGCATTTCTCTAATGTTATTCCACAAATAAGAGAAATCATATAATACTTGTCTTTCTCTGACTGGCTTATTTCATTTACCCTAAAACTACTCTCCGGGTTCATCCAAGCTCTGTTTTGTAGCCGAATAGTATCCCATTGTGTAAATGTACCACAACGTCTTTACTCACTCACCTACTGGGGGGCACTTCGGCTGCTTCCAAAGATGGGCTCTTGTCAATAACTATGCCATGAACACAGGGGTGCAGATATTCTTTTGAATTAATGGTTTGGGTTTCTTCGGATAAATTCCCAGGAGTTGAATTACTGGGTCATAAGGCAGTTCCATTTTTTTATGTTGTGAGGTAAGTCCACACTGCTTTCCACAGTGGCTGCACCAGGCTGCATTCCCACCAACAGTGCACAAGGGTTCCTTTTTCTCCACATCCTCGTTAACACTTGTTGTTTGTGGATTTATTGATGATAGACATTCTGACAGGTGTAGGTGATATCTCATTTTGGTTTTACGTAGTTTCTCATGAATGAAATTGAACTTAAGCAATCATGAAATTTGTGTTATGCTCAAGAAGTAGTTTGCTAATTACCAATTGTGCTGTAATAAGTTGTTTTAAAAACAAGCACGATAAAAGAACAAATCATATGGGTATTGTTTTTGGGGTACTTTTGAAACACATTCTGTATGTGCATATGTATTGTGCAAGTTGCTCAATATGTCTGTCTTGTAGCTTCTTCCATGAAAGTGTTATAGTTGTGCTTTCTTACTGCATGTTATTTCACTGTATGGACATATTTTATTTGGCAACTCTCCTATTGATGAAGATCATGTTCTTTGTAGTTTTAAACCTTATGAACATTATTAAAATAAAAATACTTTGAAAAAGAACTTAATTTGCATTTTCTGATGATTAGTGATGCTGAGCGTCTTTTCATGTCTGTTGGAGATATATATATATATATCCTCTTTGGAAAAATGTTTAGTCAGGTCCTCTGCCCATTTTTTTAAATTAGATTGTTTGTTTTTTGGCTAAGTTGTATGAGTTTCTTATATATTTTGGATATTAACCCCTTATCAGATATACCACTGATAAATATCTTCTTCTAATCAGTAGATTGTAGATTGTCTTTTAGTTTTGTTTTCTTCACTGTGCAAACCCTTTTTAGTTTGATGTAGTCTTATTTGTTTTTTTTTTTCTTTTGTTTCCCTTGCCCATGGAGATGTATCAGAAAAAAATATTACTAAGAGCAAGTTAAAGACTTTACTGCCTATGTTTTCTTCTAGGAATTTCATGTTTTGGATTCTTACATTTAAATCTTTAATATGTTTTGTGTTTATTTCTTATATATGGTATAAGAAAGTGACCCAGTTTTATTCTTTTGCATGTATCTGTCCAGTTTTCCCAACACCATTTATTGAAGAGGTTGTCTTTATTCCATATCATCATGAGTTTATTTCTAGGCTCTCTATTTTGTTCCACTCATTATGTGTCTTCTTTTATGCCATGCTGTTTTGATTACTGTAGACTTCTAGTATAGTTTGATATAAGGTATCATGATACCTCCAACTTTGTTCTTCTTTTTCAAGATTGCTGTGGCTATTCTGGGTCTTTTGTGGTTATGTATACATTTTTTGATTATTCTAGTTCTGTGAAAAATGCTATTTGTATTTTGATAAGGATTGCATTGAATCTGTAGGTTGCTTTGTGTTGAATGAACATTTTAATGATGTTAATATGACACTTCCATGAGCTTGGTATATGTTTCCATTTATTTGTATCTTCTTCAATTTCTTTCTTCTGTACTTTATAATTTTTCAAGTACAGGTCTTTTACCTCCTTCATTAACTTTATTCTTAGATTTGTTACTTCTTTTGACGCAATTGCAAATGGGATTGTTTTCTTATTTCAGACTAGAGGCCTTGTGCATGAAATTCATGCATTTGGGGGTTTGGGGCTCCCTCAGCCTGGATTGCGAGAGGGCACAGGCCAGGCTCAGGGATCCCACTGTTGCATGATCAGGGCCAGGGAGGGACACGGGAAGTTGGACAATTTGGGGAGGGACCACGGGAGGGTTCCTGGGTGTGTCTAGCCCATCTCACTCAGTCCCATTCGGCTAGACCCCAGCAGCAAGCTAACCTACCAGCTGGAGTTTCTGACCCCTGGTGGCCAGTGCACATCATAGTGAGTGGTTGAGAGGCCTTAGCATATGATTAGCATATTATGCTTTAATTGGTTGAATGGCTGACTGGACAACTGGACACTTAATATATTAGGCTTTTATTATATAGGATGATTTTTCAATATGTCTGTTGTAGTTGTCTCCAGTGGAAGCATCAATCTGAAACAAGGTAACCCACCATAGCAGGACAACGGAAATCTGGACTTCATCCATTCTAGGCCATCAGGTAAGAGCTCTTCACCTTTTGCTCTTGCAACTCAGGCCTTAGTAGTATTCAGTAATTTTAAGGGGAGGTTGTTACAAACATAGGCTCTGTGGTATGTCTCTGTTTGATTTCTGGCTTCTTTGTTACCAGCTTTGTGTCCCTGTAAAGGTTATTTATTTTTTCTAAAACTCAGTTTCCTCATCTATAACATGATAGAGAACATAGAAACTATCTCAAAGATTTGTAAGAATGAAATAAAATAATCCACACATACATCACAGCACTTAGCAAGTAGTATGTGCTGGCTAGATAAATATTAGCTATTAGCAGTAGTAGTGACTTTAGATTTTATGTTAGCACAACCATAACAAGGGTTATTAAATATAATAATTTCAATGTAATTACTTATATTATTTTCCAAAAAATGGGTATAATTAAATAGATAAAAGCTGAGAACAAATAAAGGAGGAATTTAGTAGATTTATATAAATGCGCTTTCATTTGTTTCCCCCCCTCAATTTTATCACCTATAAATAATCTATCAATTCTCCTCTTGGCTCCAGAGCCTATAGTATTGCTTATATTAACATCCTTACCCTCAAACTAAAGTTTTATGTTGAAGAGTATATAGTTCAATATATTTCACTAATCAGATGCCTCCCCTTCGCCTTCCACAGGTTAAAAATAACTTTTTGATGACACTATGTAACCCTAGATATGAGCAGAAACATTTCCTGAAGCCTACACCCCCTGCCCCCCGCCCCCCACCACACACACGAGAAATCATGTACATCTGAGCAGGACAGCAGGCCTGGTAGAACATGCCCATCAGAGGCTTATTTGAAAAGAACTGTGAGATAAAACAGGATTCATTTGTTTTATTTTTTAAACCACTTTACTAATGTAGGATTGACATACAAAAAGCTGTACATATTTAATGTATACAACCTAATGAGTTTGATTGGAGATAAGCATACACTGGTGAAACTATTGCCACAATCTATGGCATACACATATCCATCATCAGAATGTACTTTCACTGAAAAGAAGTGAGAGGCATCCTTATTTGGTTAAAAGAACAGTGCACCATGGTTTGAAAAAAGAGAGGGTTTCTGAACTCAATATGTGCACTTATAAGTCAGGACGTCCTCTGACTCACTATCTGGGGTCCTGCCCGAGAGCCTGATAGGCTGCAATGACATTGAGTAAAAGCAAAAAGGTCTGTTTCCATTCCAATCTAGGTAGCTGAGAATGCTCTCTGTCACCAATGGTGGTGCCAGTGACTCCTGCAGAAATGGAAAACCAGACGAGTGGTTTCAGCAGCAATGGAGCCAGTTCCCTTGTAGATATCAGTGCCCTTCAAAGTGGACAGTGGCAGGCTCGATGTAGATACTTAGACACTGAACCAGGAAGCAGCGCCTCTGTCAGGCATCAGCATCAGTAATCCCTTTCCTGAGCATCAGCAGCATAGCTGAGACTTTTTGGCATTAGTGGCATTACCTTGTCAAGGAGAGTTACAGCAGGAGAGGAGGGAGAGAGGAAGAGAATCATTACTGTCATAGGGCAGCCAAAGAGCACATGAAAAATACCCTCTGTGTGTTCCCAGAAATATTTGGAAGACGTCTGAAGGAGATTGGAGGTTATCATTTCTACAGAATGGATGGAGGCAGAGCCATGTTTTATGACTATTACTGTGATCCTATCATTACCCCTAAGCTAGACTAGCTTGAGGAATACAAGGGTCAGGAACAATGATGTTGGTTATGGTAATATAGGTAGGACTATAGGTTTCCAAATACATCAACAAAATGTAAAGAATTGTCATAAAGGCTCATATTCACCACTATTTATTTTGCGGGTACCAAATGAAGCAGATAAGTATAGTATATGTAACACTAAGAAAATAAAATTTTTAAATGACAACATCAGGAAATTGAAAAACCTGGTGAGAATATTTCATCATGCGTATAACTCCTTTCCTAATTGTCTTCAGAAGCTGGTTATAAGCCACATAAGAATATCAGTTTCACTTTAAGAACATGGCTCAGTTTGGGACCCAAATGGTGATACTCTTTGTGTAGCCATTTTTCTAATAATTCAGGTTTCTCTAAGGCACAATAGGCAAATTATAACTTCTGCTGTTTCCAAAACTCATTTTTATTCTCAAAGAATGAATAAATTAAAAACATACATTATGAACTTTGAAGGAATTTCTCAAAAAGGAGATCTAGGGTGGTGATTTGAACAGTACAATTCTTTATTATGTAAGAAAGTCCTTTTATATTTGTTGCTAAAAGCCTAGGCAAATTGATTTGTTGTAGCTCATATTTTCTGAAGAGCACACTCATTCAGCAATGTACCTACTAAATATAAATTGAATATTTACTTTATGTCAAATAGTTATCAAATAATCATACAAATAGATTTAAAATTGCAAAGGTAATAAATCCTAAAAAAAAAAAAGAGCCTCATAGCACTATGAAACATATCCTTGATGGAGAGGCCAAAGAAGTGCTTCCCAGGGGAAGTCATATTTAAACTAAGAATTCAAATATGAGTATGAGTTAACTAGGTGAGGAGGATGGTACTGGCTGAGGCAGAGGGAATAGCATATGCAAAGGTCCTGTGGTGAGGGAGCTGCAGCCATATATTTTTTTCATTACCTGAAGTCATTCTTTCTCATAAAGTTAAATAGGGTAATAGGAAATTTTAGAATTCATATTTTATAAAAACTACAGGAAGAAAAATTTTCTATTTAGGATCCAGAATCAGCTATAATCTTTTCCCCATACCCATTTCTTCCTACCTACTGAATTTTATTAGTTTCTTTTTTGTGATTTATATTTTCCTGATTATTTATAATTCTTGTGGTCTTGGGTTGATGTCTGTGTACTTGAAGATGTAGTCACCACTTCCAGTCTTTACAGGTTGGCTTTGGCAAGCAAAGCCCTTCCCCAGGCAGCCTGTCCAGTGATTCTGGGTGGGCAGTCTGGTGATGTCTATGAGCAGGCTTGCTGCTGAAGTCCTTGAGTAGCCTGATGTTGGGGTGAATCAAAAACCTGGGATAGTGATACTCAGCCTGGTGCTAGACCGTACCCTACTGGGACCCTGGGTTCAGAGGCTCCCCACTGGAGCCTGGGTTCATGGGCATAGATTAGAAACGTTAGGCCACAGGATTCATCTAAGGCCAAGGTCTGGCTGATTCTGGAATATACCAGGAATGACCAGGTGTGACAACAGTTGGCTGGTTTTGCAGTTCACAGGAGCCAACTGGGAGCTTGGTGCCACATGTGTCAGCCTGTACTGGGGTGGGCCATAAGCCCCCAGAGCCTCTGAACCTACCTCTAGGTCCAAGGGAGCAAACAGGCACTGCAGTGAATCAGGGGCCTGGGTTCACAGGAGCTCTCTGCGATCTTGGAGCCAAGAAAGCTGCTTGGAGCTACACAGGCCACTGAAGCACCTGGGACTGCAGGAGCTGGCTGGCACCCATGTGTGCTGGAAACGTGAGGTTGCAGGGGCCCTCGGAGAGTCTGAAGCACTAAGAGCTTCCTGGAGCCACTGGAGCTGACAGGTACAGGTCTGGGTTCCTGGAGTCTGTCCACCAGAAGCCTGGTGCCATGATGGTTGTTTTGGCCCACTGGAGCCTGCAGGGAGCCAACTAGGGTTGTGAGAATTGGTCTGGTATTGTGGCAGCTGGCTCTGGGGTCTATGCTGAAGTTGGGTACTCACTTCACACTCCGTCTCCCATGGCGAAGGTGTCTCTCTTTACACTGGGCTGCTTGGACTTGAGGGAGGAATAATGGGGGCCAGGGTCTGGAGTGTCCATTGGCAGCTTGGTGTCAAAAAAGCCAGGTGCCAGGGAGAGAGAGGCCTGTGTTTCCCGAAGCATGCAAGGAGCAGCTCTGCTGTGGAAGTTGCCTGGAGCCTTCTAGGTGCCTGGGGCTGCTGGAGTAGGCAGGTGCCAGGGTGAGCACAGGAGCCTGCTGGGGGTCTGGTGTCAAGGGAGTCACTAGGGGCCACTGGAGCCAGCAGGAGCCTGAGTAAAACTTCCTATGCTGCCATTGTGCTGACGCCACTGCACTCCTCCACTACATTACTTGTAATAGTCAAATATCTAAGATCATGCAGCTAATAAGTGACAGAGTCAGGATTTGAACTCAGATATTTTGTCACTGGTAGAATATAGCTTTTTCGCTAAATGTTCACTTCTCTGTTTTGCAGATTCAAAGACATCCCTTGGAAGGTTTCATAACCAGACAGAAGAGGATCCAGGTCACTCCAGAAACTGAGAGGCTGGGCTGTCTGTCAGGATGGTTTAAATGCGGCATATCCCTCAACTCCTAATCTATCCCTACCCATTCTAGTGAAGAAGCTTTGTTAATGACTTTCTAATTGCAAATTCAACAAGCTTATCTAGTTACCAATGTCACTTCGGTATCTACATCATTGATCCCCACCTTGACTTCCATATCACCACACTATCCCAGTTATTGCTC